>NW_026623257.1:3748570-3757257 GCF_030028575.1 Malurus melanocephalus | reverse complement strand
AATTGGGATCAGTAGATCAGTTGTACTGCACGTATGAGAACATTTTCCATTTACAATGAGTTGGAAACAAAATCACTAGAAACCATTTGGGGTTTTGTGCATTGAAAGGTTAATTGGTAAGACACAGCTATGATCTATTTCAGCCAGAGATTTAGATAACTAATTTAGTATGGCTTCCTTGTAAATCAGATGTAATGCTTTAGTAAGTGAAGGGTCACTTTTTCCAATGGAATYCTAATGTGATCTCTAAATGCTTTTTACCAGTTTACATCTATAAGTACTTGTGCAAATGACCTTAGGACTGTTCCAGGAAATTTTCTCATCATTACAGATACCTGAACACTGTTGCCTATGCCCTCATTATCCTTCCAGTTTTTCACTTCCAGGGGATGTTTGGATAGACTACGAGGAATTGGTTTTGGTAGTATGGACTTCAGTCTTTAATTTCTTTGAAGCAAAGTGTTTACCTGAAAATGGGGTTCAGCATATTTTATTCAGGTGTTTTAACCATAAAAATGTTAAATGATAAATAAAGTAAAATATAGATGTATTTAAAACTATATATGTGTCTTGGGATGATTTTATGATGATAATCTATTTCCGATTGTCTACTTTATGCCCAGAAATGGGACATGTAGCTTAAAGGTGAGTCTGGGGAAGGGCCAGGAGCTGGGGAAACTCAGGTGCAGGCTTTGTTTGAGCTCTCACTCTCCAGTGTGCTTGGCTTGTTGCGCAGATCAGGGGCTGCATTGTTGTTTTTAGCCAGCTTGAGTTTTGTTACCTTAGGCAAGAAGGTTTTCCTTGGACTGTAGCAGCAATTCTTCAGTGGCTTCTGTTGTATTTTCTTGAGTGGTTCAGCTTGGCTTTCTGTCCAAATCAGATCATTGGCAGGCGCTGGTCAACATGGACTGGCCGGAAGCTGATGGGACCCTATCTCACCCCAGACCTCAAGAGAAGCTGAACCAATGAAAGAAAGTACTCTAAACCCAGCAGCCTCGTCTGCTGCGAGGAGGAGATCARCATCAGAGGTTCACCAAGTTCCCCTCTGTTTTTTCTTCACCAAATTCCTCCGTGGACTTCCCTCCCTGAGACAAAGCCATCTGCCATTTTGTTCCTTCTTGACACATGCTCMGTAGTTTCTCCCTTCCTCTGGCATTTTGGGTCTGTTTGTTCTGCTGTGGGGTTGTTTGTGTGTGGGGGGGTAAGGTTCTGAAGGTTCAATATCTAACAGTTACTCATTTTTTCCCATCCCCTGCAGGCACCTTGTTTGTCAAATACACAGTTTCGKTTTTTCACATTCATCCAGAAAATTYATTTCGTATCAGTGGGAAGGGATTGCTGAAACCCTTTTCTTTAGAGGAAATGTTCATTCCAGAGTTCTCTCCTAATATTGTTTCAACACCAGGACAAAGTGACATTTTAATCCACTGATTAGCATTAGTGTGCAAATGATAAAATGCTATTAAGTACTAGAAATTAAGAAGTCTTTTATTTAGAAGAAAAAAACAAAAGAACAGTCATGTTTAATCCCTATTTTCCAAAGAATAATAGAATAATTTATGTTGGAAAAGATGTTTAAAATAAAGTCCAGCCATTAACCCAGCAGTGTCAAGTGCACCACTAAAGCATGTCCTTAAGTATCACATCTACACRTCTTTTAAATATCTCCAGGGACAGTGACTCAACCACTCATTTGCATTTGCTTTCTTCACCCTTCAATTCTTTTCTCCTTTGCACACCTCTGAATATAAATTTAAGCCTGTGTATGGGAACAAAACAGAAAAATCAATGCTGCTTCCYTCTCCACAAAGAGAAATGGTGGCAGAGAGAGAATTCTTGTTGGAATTTGTTTTCCTTTCACTGAATAACTGCATCGCTCTTTACTTGGGGAAGATTTTCGGATGGTACATGGTAATTCAGATCATTTTAATCCACTATAAAGAGAAACAATTATTTCAAAACTTGGAAGAGAGCATGTGCTTGACAAAAACAAAAATAACTGGGTTCTAACAGTTTAGCTGAAAAGAACATCCCAGAAAAAGTGTAGCACTTTTCTAACTGATGTCTGTTAATCTATATGTAAGATTATATGTAAGATTATATGTAAGACTGTAGACCCTTAATACATTAAAAATAATATTTTTAATACTATCAGGGTTTGATTTCTACTCAAAATGTTTTTATTTTCTTGGTCCTCTTGATTTCCACCCAGCTTTTCTTTCAAACTGTTTTATGCATGATTTACAAAAACCTTTTACATACTTTAATATCCACTTCAGTGATGTAATTGCATTTTATATCCACCAGCATTTTGGCCCTGATCTCCTATACTGAAACTTAATCAGTGTATTGGTATACTTGATTTTCTTATTTTATGAGTATTTCTATGGATTGTTACAGGGGTAGACGAATGAGAAAAAAATTTAAGAATGCCTTTTCAGAAGTGAATATGAAGACTAGATATGGTGAARCAAGAGTACTTTTTTGCTTCATTTGTTTTACTTAGTGAAGAGAGATCTACTAAAGTTAAAGTTACAAGCAGAAATTCTKAATGCTGCATTTCTTTTCAGTCAAGAAATAGAATGAATTTCTGTTCTCCATCTCAGAGGCTTCACTGTCCATACAGATGTTAATGCCTTATAAATATCAAGTGATAGGCAGGTGGGATTTTCCCTATTAAATGCATGTCCTTAATTATAAGATCTAAAATAAGAGGGAAAAAATGCATCACAGATTGTTTAACTTGCAGGCAAGAGAGGTAACTTTCATCAGGAAAGATAGGTAATAAGTAACCTATGTTTTATAGTTACTTATGCTCTGTGGAACTAGAATTTTAAGAAATARTTGCAAATATGTTCTTAGATAAAAAGATTTGATTATCTCACTCTTATATTCATCATTGGAGCTGTTTCACCTTGAGTAATTTGTGCAGTTCTGGGCCCCACAATTTAGGAATGTTTTGTAGGGCCTTGGATGCATTCAGTAGAATTCCACAAAGCTGGTGAAAAGGATGGAGGGAACGCCCTACAAGGAAGGAGCTGCTGAGGACTTTGGGCTTGTTCAGTTTTGGGAAGAGAAAGCTGAGTGACTCTCTCCAACTGCATGAGGTGGGAAAGAGAAGAGGGAGGTGGTGATCTCTTCTCCCTGGGACTCATGGTAATGGTTGCCAGGGGAGGTTTACACTGGACATTGGGAAATATTTCTTTACCCAGAGGGCAGTCAGCCACTGGAACAGGCTTCCTAGAGAGGTGTTTGGTGTCCCAAGGCTATCAGTGCTAAAGAGGCATTTCGGCAATGCCTTTGTTTAGCATTTGGTCAGCTCYGAACTGGTCAGGTAGCTAAACTTGATTATCATGGCAGGTCCCTTCCAACTGAAATACTCTATTGTGGTTTATCCTAAAACTATGTTCTTTAGTTCTTTTATTGTCAAGTAAATTAGTGCAATAAAGTCAAGTTTAAAATCTGGCAGGTTTTACCCTAGGTATGTTTAGCTGTTTCTTGTAGTACCACAGTCTTATTATAGTGGGAATTTAATTGAATATATCAGCCAAAAAGTGACAAGCGGAAGCATTACCTTTTTGATTTTTGGGTATCCAGTGCCTCATTGTGCCTTTGAGTGTAAAACAGTGTTCATTAGGTTGGTTGAAAATATATCTCTAGAGTGCAAATTCTTTAAGTTCTTCTAAGAACGCTGAGGTACTCTGCTCTAAGTAGAAACAACTGGAAAGAATCTGTTGCAGCCTCCCTGGACCTTGAAAATTGAAGGATTTTAAGCAACCTCACTCTCCTTTATAGTTAGTTCAACACTGTTTAATGAAAAGCAACCTAGAAAGGAAAATAAGGGAAAAAATGCATATAGTAGAAAAAAAATATAGATTTTAGATACTGATTGTTGTTTTCACATGGGACATTTTAATATGAACTTTGTTCTCTCTGGCATTAATAAAAGTTAATAAGCAGTTAAACTAGAAATCTATCTATTTAACAGATGTAAAGGAAAAATAATGTCTGAAACTAAGAAAAAGAGTATCTATAGTCAACCAGTGTATATTTCACATCACTTCTGCTTAAAATCGTCTATAGATCTGTGAGAGTGCTGTTTTGAACATAGGCTGTAATTCAGGAGGTTATCCTGTGAATGCACTTAGACTGATGAAGTGTGCCAATGTCTCTGTCATTGCCTAGAGTAGCACACGTCATTGATCAACAGGCATTTGAAGGGATTTTCATTCCCTTTGATTATTTCATTTTCTTTTTAATGACATCAGACTCTTTTGGTTTTAAGATGTTTTCTTTTTGTTTGCTTTGTTTTGTTTTATAAACATCTGAGTGATGCCAATGCCATCTTATAAACACATTTCTGCTGTGTTGATGCTTAAGCTCTTCTTCTCTTTCCTTTGCCAAGTGATAATGAAACCAAGCATTTGGGAGCAAAATTATTTAGCTTCTTGCCTCCAGGAAGTGAATTTACTTGAGGTTTTAACTGTACCTTGAATTGTTTGAGATCAAATAATTGATTATTGATTTTAGATTATAGGTAAACAATAGTTGAAGACTTGAGATGTGAGCTTTAGTCATTGTCTCGGTTGTCTGCAAGTTTGCTTTTTACGGTAGGTAAAGATATGCCAAGATGTTTATGAGTTTTAATCTCTTTAGGAGAAGCAAGAGAAAACTGAGGTTTTAAAGCTGTCTTCTCTTTTCTAGTTTTTGTTAGCTTGGGGAAATCTTTTTCATCTGTTTACTGCAACACAACTAAATAGTAGCAATGTTTAAACAAATTGAGCTTTAATGAAAGAGTAAATTTCAGTAGTAGCTAGTGAGGCTAGTAAGACCTCACAATACCAAAATTTTTAAAAAGAGTAGTTAATTGTACTGCCATTGTCTGATTAACTTTGCTATCTTCTGGCTCTTTAGTTGTTTTGAGGTTTTGTTCTGTTTTGTTTTGTTTTGTTTTTAGTTTTTTGTGGGTTTTTATTTTTTTTTTGTTTGTTTTGTAGTCATGTATATGTTAGGAATTTATCCGTCTGGTTTTACTCATACTATGGTTTCTAAGTTAAAAACCATAACTTGACATTTCACGTGACACAAGACAGTGAAAAACCTGTAAAAGRAAGCATTTTCATTTTTCTTTTTACTGAAACCTGAACCTGTAAATGATGGTTTCCACATTCTTGGAAATTTGAATAAGTTGAACTTACGTGTCTGTATTTCATAACACAACACAACTGACCTCGTTCTGTGTTTTGTTGGTTTTTTTTGTTTGTTTGTTTGTTTTGTTTTTTTTTGTTTTTTTGTTTGTTGTTGTTGTTGTTGTTGTTGTTGTTGTTTTGTTTTAAATCATTTTTCTTAGTATGTGTTTGTGGTAGAAATTTCCCTTAAGGGAGCAAGGGCTGCAGATGTCACTAAAATTCAAGTTCCCTGAATGTTAAGGTATGACCTGATCAGTGATTTTTTGCTTTAATCTTCCACACAATTGTGCATGGCAGCAATAAAACGAGTGGAGAAAGGAAACCAAAAGCTGTCATTTTGCAACRGCAAAACCTTTCTGACGTTAAATATGGATCTTCAATTGTCAAGAGGGACTAGATTAAATCACAGGGTTTCTTTCAGTGTAGAATCATTAGGAAGAATTATTTGATATTTTTCTTTAAATGTTTGGTTAATACAGATGCATGTGGTAATAAAGTTGTGTATCTTAAAGCACAGTAGGGTGGAAAATATCATCTTTCAAATATTTGAACAAATACATGAACAAAAGATGTTGATTTCGTGAGGGCCTTTAAATTACAAACCAGACAACAACCAACCAAAGTCAGGAGAAAATAAAATGGGGAAAAAAATTAGCAAACCAAAAGAATTGGGAATTTTCTTTAAGTCTCAGCAAACACCRTAAAACCAATAAATCTGTTGACAATACTCCATGCATGTAATGTAACAGTACAAAGGTGCAAATATTTCTATGAGACTAGAAGCTACTTTTAAGTGTGTGTTCTTGTTCCATGAAACAACTCTTTGGAATAATTTTACGTAATATATTTAAATAATGAAAAGAAAGATGTAAGTATGAGGAAATTTGTTTTGTTGCCACTTTTCACCTAAATATTGATTAAAAKATACTTCCTTCAAGCAAGTTATTTTTACCACTGTCACTCCATTATCTTGTTTTCAATTTATCATGAAAATGTTCCAGCATTCAGATGAAAATAGATTTTGGATGAAGATACATCAGTTCATCTTGAAACTTACAAGTCTTGAAAATTGTTATCAAAAGGAGAAATAGGAAAAATTGCCTGAGAGTCCATTATATTACCATTTGAAATAGTAATACAAAACCCTCAAGTCATGGCCACTCTGACATAAAAAATAGCTATAAATCAAGATTTGCTTTAATGGTAGCTGTGTGATTATTCTAATTTTGYAAATCAGAAGTACACAGACCCCTAGCTCTTAGAGAATCTTGAATGATAGCATAATACATACCATTTCTTGAATATAATTGTGAATGCTGGATGCTTTAGCTTCTGTATCATGTATTGCTGTTCATGTATTCAGACACATTTGTGTGTGATTTTAAAATGAAACAGAGAATTTCAAGTGAAGCTAAAATGCAAATGGTTCATTTGCTTTTAATAATGTCTGTTTTTTTTCTTTGAAGTGAATAATAGAGTTGTCACAGACTTGCAGACTGGTTTCTTCTTAATGAAAAAAAAAATATTTTTGTAATAGTGTTGACKTTTTTTCCCCAAGCTTGTGATAACCCTTGATTTCTATTTCTAACTAATATATCAAAAAGTGYTTAAAAYTRGCAAAAAAAAWTCTGACARAACTTAAAATACTCTGACAATGATAGTGACTTCAG
Source organism: Malurus melanocephalus (assembly GCF_030028575.1). NCBI lineage: Eukaryota > Metazoa > Chordata > Aves > Passeriformes > Maluridae > Malurus > Malurus melanocephalus. Next base: position 3,750,398 of record NW_026623257.1, on the reverse strand, counting down.
TAATTTGATTTCTCTTGATAGTGTGTGCTGCTTCTTCGCTACTTATACACTCCATGTGTATTTCTAAAAATGTATAATGAGTGTTAAGATGTACCTGGGGGCTATGACTCCTGAATTCTACATGGTTATTGAAATAACGCAAAAACATAACAATCTCACTTGTTTGTTTTGGGTTTTTTTTGGTTTTTTTTTGTTTTTATTTGGTTTTTTTTGCTTTTTTAAAATTCTGCTCAGTAAATCAGAAATTACAGTGGTGTGTGGGAGTGGGAGGTATGACAATTCAGTATCTACTCTTGCTATGTTTTGCATARAATCATAGAATGTTAAAGAGCTGGAAGGGATCTTTAWAGATCATCAAGTCCCAACATCTCCCACTAGAGTAGGTTGCTGAAGGCCTTGTCCAGCCTGGCTTTCAACATTGTCACTGTTGGGACACCTGCAAACTCCCTGTGCARCCTGTTCCAGTGTCTTACTATTCTCACAGTAAAGAAYTTCTTCCTAAGAGCTAACCTAAATTTCCCCTCTTTCAGTTTGTACCCATTRCCCCTTTYCCCATAACTGCAGTTCCTAACAAAGAGTCCCTCTCCAGCTTCCTTATACGGAAAGATACTGGAAWGTTGCTGTGAGGTTTCCATRTAGCYATCTGTTCTCCAGGYTGAAMAKCCCCAAATTTCTCACMCTGTTTTCATAGGGTAGGTGCTCCAATCCTCTTATCAACTGGGTGGCCCTCCTCTAGACTTTTTCCAACAGCTCCACGTAGGAAATTCCAGCTCCAACTTCTGTCCTTCATAAATTGGGGYTACCAGAACTGTATGTAGTTCTCCAGGTGGGGTCTCACCATAGCAGAGGAGGTGGGGAGAATCACCTCTTTCAGTCTGCTGGCCACGCTCTTTTTGACCCAGCCCAGGATTCCACTGGCTTTGTGGGCTGAGCACAAATCTGACTGCCATGATTTTTCAAAAATTATGGACAGTGGATTAGCAGCTTTTTCTGCCAGCTCCCTCTGTACCCACAAATGAATGTTATTAGGTCCTATGGACTTGTGAACTTTCAACTTCCTTGGTCTCCAACCTGACCCTCTCCTACAGTGGGCTTAGAGTTTTAAMTCTCCCAGTCCCTGYCTTTGCCTTTCTTAWCTTGGRTRGASTGGCAGGAGCAYTATGAAGATACATAAAGAGTATATTCCTCCGATATTGTTCTTCTCTGGAATCTAAATGAGTTCTTTTTTTAGACTCTTGAAAGTTTGTGGTAAACGATGCYGGCACATTTTATTTTAGGAATTTGTGAAATCATAGTTACACACACATCTGTTGAAAATCTGCTAAGGATTGCCTGATARGAATATTTTTATATAGTGCCCTATTTATGAGCTTTCTTGCTGGTTGCATTTTAAAAGAATGTCTCTCTGCACAGATGACATTCAGTTTTCTAATTTGCTTTTAAAAAGGTAATCCTTTTTGGAGATTTATTTGCTTAAGATACTGAGGTGGGATTACAGCAGAATTAACTGCAATGCTATTAAGTGTTGTTTTGTTTTTTTTTTTCCTTCAGTCTAGCCTTAAGCTTTCAGTTTGAAAGTAAGCTGAGATTTATTTTTCCTAGGCTACAAAACAAATTCAAGACCAGAAGACAAAAAGGCAGCTGAGGYAGTAATTCTCCAGAAGAATTGAAACACCACTGTCTTTGAGGTATGTTTGTTTTGGAAATGTTGTTAATTATTTATTAATTTGCCGCTATATATAAGCGTAATGCTTTTTAACATTAGTGACTATTTCATATCTTCAGATTTAGTTCATTTGAAAGGAAATTCCAAAATATATTTCTCTTT
>NW_026623257.1:3741888-3747451 GCF_030028575.1 Malurus melanocephalus | reverse complement strand
TTTCCTCCTCCCTCAAAGACTGTATTTATTTCATCTCTTTTTAAAAACCACATACCTGCTCAAGACTGTTGACCTCTAGGATTCTTTTCTTTTTCTTTCTTTTAGATGTTTAGATGTTCAGTAAGAGGTTTGAAGCCTTTGGAACTGAGAAGTTGAGTTCTGTATACTATCTTTGTATAATATCATTCACAGTGAATACATTCAGAATACCTTTTTGCCTCCTAGCATTTGTAACCACAAATACCTTTCTTTTATGGTCAGTCTTTTCCCCTAGAGAAACACTATGTGAAATATTGTAATATATGACAAGAGAGAAATCAACAAATATTCAAATATTTAGCTTATTATTCTTTTATCTGTCARYATACATAAATATTTATTAGAGAAAKGMATTTTAAACTGTGGTTGAACTTTTGAGGAGACTCTACACATGTGCCAGCGACATCTGGGAAAAATGTATTTTGATAAATGGAAAATCTCCTTGGCCTTTTCCTGACTCCCAYTGAGATACATGTTCCTCAGGGCACAATTTGTCTTGCAGATTGTATTTGATTTGCAGTCTAAGGATTGAAGCATGTTGTATTCATGGTTAATACATGTAGCTTTCAGAAGCATGGTAAGACAATATTTTTATATTGAGCCATGAGGAAAAATGTGTAAAGAAMAATGTGTAAAGAAAAATGTGTAAAGAAAAGTAGATATCAATTTACTGGGTTGTGCTGAAACAAGACACCAAGCAAAACATTTAATAATTTTTAATCAGTGTGCTTTAGCCTTGGATGTATTTGTGATGTTGATATATTTTTGTGTAGCCTGATCCCTCAGTGTTCACATGCAGTGTTTGTTATAAAATCTTCACTTTCTCTCTGTTATGGAGAAATAGTTGCAAAACAGCAGACAAAAAATAATATATTATGAGGAAAAACCAAAGGAGCAAAACATGTCTGTCCTTTCTCATTCTATCTGCCAGATTATTTAATCTTGCTCCGTTTAGTATTTCTGTCATTTTAGATGGTTACCATTTSAGATGGTTCAACACTTCCGGCACTTTATAGTCAGGTTGCCCAAATGATTGAGCAGTTGATTGTGGTAGTTTCCATGACAAACGTGGTCCTTGGTGGCAGACAAGACTATGGCTTTCCCTTGTGAGAGCCTTTATGCTGTATAACAATCAGAATACAGCAGAGGTAGTTTTTGTAGCAAACAGTTGGAGGAGGGGTGTGTGTGTGTGCACATATAGATATAAAATCTTTCTCTGAGACTTCATATTAGAGTTTATTTTTTTTTTTTTTTTATGCATATATGAAGCTGTGTTTTTAAATCTCCTTCTCATGATGTAGGCCTTCTTGAGCAAGCAGTGCAAGTTCATGCTTTTGAAAGAGTCTGTCTTATTGATTTAATAAACCTTAATGAAGTAAATAAATGGAAACTTGCAAATGCCTACAGAAGCTTGTACCAGATGAGTGAAACTTTTGTTTGTAGCTTTTGCATCTATGTTAGGTTACTCCATGCCTAATAGTCCAACTTAGATTTGTCTGTTCCAAACCCAGATATCTAATTTTCTTCTCTGATTTAGAATGAAGCTACCTGATCTTCCCAGTGCTCTTGTTCATAYTTTTCCTTTATATGTGATTATAAACACATGTACAATTTTGAAGTACCTAATGCATACTGTATTATTTTAATGTATTTATCTTTCAAAATTACTACATGAAAATCCTTTATGCATGGAGCAGCCTGCATTTTTGCATCTGTGTGAATGCCTCACTTGGTAAATGCAAATAAAAGTTTCAGAGCTACATTGKCACAGATACTTATTTATGATGGGCCTAAAGGAATTCAGCCTTCTTGAAAGTGTCGTTAGATGCTGGCTTTCGTTTTCAAGATATAAACCGAGCAATTAATTGACTAAAGTAATGTACTCAGAGTCAACATTGGATTTTAGCCTACTGCAAGACTAAYTGGTATTTTACTTCCCTGAAAATTCGAAACACAGCAGAATGTTTTCAGTGTTTTGTCAAATGGAATTGAAAAACATTTTAAAGCTGGAAGCTGACTGAAGCTTACAAAAAGCTGCCAACTTAAATGTTGAATATATGAGCTTTTCAAGGTTTTCCACTCTGAAAATAATTAAAAATTTAAATTATGTTGCAGAAAAAAAAWTGTTTCTGTTCACAATAATTCTTGKCTTCCAAATCAGTTTAAATTTATCCACATTATTCTCAGGTTTAAAAGGATTTTATTTCATTTGAGATAATAATGTAAAAGACAGGGGAGTTTATCAGAAATTTATCATGCTGTATGTCTTGGGAAACAAAAAAAAGAATTTTAATRTACAGGTCAAAAAATTTATTCGTTTGATTGTGTAACAACCACAATATGCAAGTGTTCTTGGAAATCGTGAGAGTGAAAGGCAGGCTGTTTCTCACCTGCAAAGCATGCATTAGGTATGATCTGATCAGCAGGGGTCAGTCAGTTTGTATACTGGAGCTTGGTTCCAATTGGCTGCTTCTGGCACCTRCTAATCTGTTATTTGTGTTTTCACAGTCTTTGGTTTTGTTTATAAGAATTTATTTAACAGCTAACAGATCCAAAGAGACATTGAAATTCAGACTTCTAATACCAGTTCTTCATTGATCTATATAAAGCAAAATGATTATTGTTTTTTAGCTGCTCCAGGGAAATTGCAGGAGGTGAAAAAAACCCTGCAGATTTATTTTTTTTCTTTCAGAACACATGGCAGCTGCTTAGCAAATGCCACTAACAGAACTTGAATTTTAGGATGTACAAATCCATGAATGCCAGTTTTTACCCAAAATTCTACTATTTCTGTGTTTTAGTTTAATGGGTTTGCTAGGTCTAATTTTTTTTTCCCAACAAATTTGCTTCATAGWGTTATAGTTGCAGTTTCTTACGCTGCTTTCTTCTGAAACAGCTAAATAGTGTAGTATGTTTCAAATTATGGATTATGAAAGAATATATCTTCCAATGGAAAGAGTAGTTGGTCCTTCTGTTTCTTACAGTGAAATAAGTTTAATTTAAAAGACATTCAAGTTAAAACAAAACAGTGTTTAAATTAACATGTAAGTTTACCTGAAACGGAATAGGGACTTAGCTTTATTTTTCTCCTGATACTCTAAAATCACAGTGTCCAGATTTGTCCCACACTCTGGGGAATTTTTTCTATTTCTTTTTTAGTGGATCAATTTTTGAATGCTGGAGCTGATCAGTCCCTGCTCTTGAGATAATGTTCCAGCCATCTATAGATAGCACACAATTAACTTGAGGCAAAAGAGGGAAAACCAGGAAGGAAATACATACTATACACAGAGCATCTCTGCATGTTCTGTATTCTATGTCAGTTTTAATGGGTCTGTAATTAGGTCACAGGACTGATTGATATCAGCACTTAACTTCCTAGGTTGCATCACCCTCTGCTTCATTACCTAACAGAGATTAAGATGTTGACACACAGAAAATTCTGCTTCCTGGACTGGGAAAAGTAACTAATTAAACCAGTTGTAGACTTGACACTGTCTGAATTATTTACCAATATATCCACATAGATACATCTCCTGGTGGAGACTAATAGGAAGGAAGAACACAGAGTGCATGAGGAAACTGCACAGACACTCTCGCAGACCATGTGTGTAGAGTTTAATTTAAGGAAACAATTTCAGAACTAGTCTGGGACAGGACTYATCATAAGTAAAATGAGGGTGCATTTTAAATTTTTAGGCAGAAAATMTAATTCAAAATACTGGCATGACACTTTAAGCAAGAAGACAGCTTTTATACTGCATGGTCTTGGCAGGAGAGAAGACCAGTGAATATCCAAAGAGCATGGGATTCAAAGAGAGATTATTATCAAGAAAAAAAAAAAAATTAGATGGGTGCCTTGTATATCTRTACATAGAAAGCTCATAAATGCAGCAAAAAATGCAGAATGGTTCTTAATTTTAAAATACTTGCTGTTTTTCAAACTTACAATGATGTCACTGTGCAAAACCATAAAACACAGCAAGAACCTTTCRCTCATTTTTATGAAATATATTATGATTGAAGTGCTGTATGTTGCAGCTGAAAGAGTTTGATGCCATCATTACCGCTTTTTATTATTTTGTTGCTAGGGAGCTTCTCCCCTTTTCCAGATTTTCTTTTACTTCTTGGACATAGTATTTGCTCAACACTGATTTTAATTTATAGGATGAAATATTTAAAACTGGACTTTTGAGATTTTAGGAATTTTGTTGTTAAGAATGGACAAGCAAGGAAGTACAYTGTTCATAGCATTGTGTCTTCAGATATATTTGTGCTTGAGAGAGAGTGCTGACTGATACGATGTTTCCTCTTGAGAGGMCTGCAAGGAATAAGGTTAGACAAGGCTGTAAGAACYCACACCTAATTGTAGCAGCAGGCTRCAGCATGAAAATAAAYGCCTGGCTGTGAGAATAGAAGAAAATAAATTTGTGAAATTTTGTCATAAATKATGGTTCTGCTTGAGTTGAGTCTCAAAGATTTCTATTACAATTGTGGATAGGAAGTTCACGTGTGCCACACATAAAAATTTGCTTATCTTTTTCCTATCCTGCAAAAGTYCACAGACACACATCTGCAAGAAATAAGTTAGGAAATTAGGAAACATTGTGTAAATAACATTTTGATGCTGTTTCATATATACAGGTTTTCATCTCTTATTTGCCTTTTGTGYTTTCTGCAATGCACAGACAATTTCACACCTGTGTTACTTTTGCAGTTGTTTCTGTTGAGAGGTGTTAGTATCATGTTTCATGAAGGAAATAGTAGGGATGACTTATGAAATTCTGCTACAGTAATGCTCCCGACAAAGAGAAAATCAAACACACTGATTTAGAAGCACTAAGAATAGGCTTAATCCTAGTCTGAAAGCTCTAATCCAAAATTGTACAGAAGCTGTAATGAGCAAGATGAATGGCTTACTGACACCTGATCTGACAGGGGAAGAAGCAGAGATTAGATGTAATGCGTATTTTAAAGATTTTTTTAAAAGTACTTGCATCTATTTACTTGTTAAGGATAGAGTCATTGGATTTTTTTTTTTTTTTCCAAAGTGTCTTCTTTCGTGCTCAACCGTAAAATAAGACTGGGTTCTTTGTCAGTCTGTGGCTCAATAATAGATTTGAATGCATCAAATCTCATGAGTTGCAGTTTTCATCAAGTAGAGGAAAGCAGAAACTATTTTAAGTAAAACACCCATGCTTCAAAAAACAGTCTCTTCTAAAATTGCTTGTGTTTCTGTGGGTCTAGAAGTCACTGGCATAATTTAAAAATAAAAAAAAAAAAAAAGTAGTGGATACTAACAACCCTTGGCAGGTCATCGTACTAGTCATTAGCCAGGGGTTTTACCTCATTTGCTTCCAGAGTTAAAATTGCAAGCAGAAATTGAGTTGTGAGTGAGAACACAGCTACTGCCCAGAATTTCCAGCTCTGCAGTAATTTGAATGAATAAAAGAGATATAAGCTTGATATTTAACACAGTCTAATGAGATGAATATAAATATTTGGACATTTCTATTTTATGCTG
>NW_026623257.1:3728580-3741786 GCF_030028575.1 Malurus melanocephalus | reverse complement strand
CTGTCATGTTTTTTCTCATATTTTTAAAACTTTTGGATGTGAAATTTCTCACTATTTTTTCACCTTCCTCCACTCATGAAACACATGTGTCAGCTAAGAGAAAAAATCATTGACCTTTGGSACCTAGCAGTAAACATCTGCTGGTCTGTTCACCCAAGCTTTTATTCTTCTATTTCAAACCYTTTATTCAGGACAACTTGTACCAACATTTCCAAAATAAATTAGGCAGTCAGTTACTTTTAGGTTTKCTGCAGTCTCATATAGGTGTGTCTGTGTTTCTACATGTCACTTTTTGGCCACTTTCTACAGCAGCAATTCCCAAGKATTTTTAAAGGGATACCAATGTTTTTTCATCATTGCTGACTTCGGCTGGTATCAGTACAGCTCTTCAAAAAGCAAGTCCCAGCACACATTTTTAGCTTCTTAGAAATTAGTTTTTCTAGACTCTCCTTGAGTGGCAGATAACTTTGCAATGGTTAGAATTGTTTCTTCATATTTATTTTTTCTTTTTTCTTTTTTTTCCTTATATGTGTATATCTTGAGATAATTAGGTGACTCCCTCAGGCTTTGCTTCTGTTAAAGTTCTGTATTGTAGGTTAATTCATCTCTCCTTGATGCAATGACGAATTTTAGGTTGAAAAAAAATATGTGCCAGAGTTTTCACTGAATGTTTTAATAACTTTTTTTGCAATTGAATTAAACCAATGATCTATTCATGAACAGTTTGCTTTACATTTTGTGTACATAACTGCAGTGAGGAGCTTTTTGTTTCCATTCATGTCAAACTTTTTCAGAGTATGTGCATGATTTTAGTTCTTCGTGATTTAATTTTTAAATTCCTCAAGGAGGAGGAGGAAGGAGGAGACTGTGTTCATCCCTGCAATATGCTATATTGCACCAGTGAAATAATTATTGATAGACAGTAGAATGCAACTCCATAAATTTTAGCCCCTCTTCTTAGTCCTGAGTTCAACTGGACCTCATGTTTCAACATAAGCAAGTGGATACTCAAAAGGAATTTTCTTTAGAAAGTAAGCTTACGCATCATCTAAATTTGAAAAACAAGCACATTATGCATCAAGGGTTTAATATCCTGTTCTGCCATTGATAGACATGCATAATCCCTATTAAAAAGATTTATGCTGAATATTGGCAGCTGATATGATCCTGTAGTGTAAATCTGAATTGCTAAGTTTCACAATAAATAATTATTCTTGGGATCTTTCCTAATGTGATGAAAAATTGTTTTTTTTAACTTGGAATATTTAGAGTAAATTAAAAAAAAAAAAAAATGCAACTTATTAATGGTAAGCACATGTGTTTTATTTCTTGTCCAAGATGATTTATACATCATCCTATAATTGTGACTGTTCTGGGGGTAAGGTTGAATGACATTTTGGGGACACTGCATAGTCTTAGTTTTCAAAGGTAATTAAAGGAGTGAGTTTATGATGTGAAAAGCAGGGATAATAACAATGTGTTACTAGAGGTTTTAAAAATAGACATACAGGATTTAATTGAGAAACAGGAGGTCACTGGTGCAGATGAGAGTAAAATGTAAACATTTTCAAGCAAGCACCCACTCAAGGCTTTAYACGCACATGACTTTGCTGTTGAAACGTACCTAAACTCTTCCTGTAACCGAGCTAGCTTACGTTTTTAACGACATATAATTGACAGCTGACTGTACATTGCAGCTGAAGCACGTGAAAGGGGGAAAAAAAATCCATCCCAGAAATCTTTCAGTAATGTTTTAATTACTGTTTCCAAGTAACACTAAACTAACAATTTTAAAGTGCTATATATAATAGGTAAGTTTTCCAGGAAGTAATGGTTGAGGAAAGAGGGTCATTTACACCTCCATTAGCTTTTGTTGTTTTAGCATTTTTTTTTTTTCCTTTAGCTTGAGAACCTGTGGCTTGGTAATATTCCAGGCACAACCCAAAGTCCTTCCTAGCCTCATTTCCCCACCCTGCAAATTGCAGAATGGTATTTGGTTTAGAAGKGAATTTGAGGGAAACATGTTGCAATATCTTTGTTTATATAAAATTAAGTGTTAATAGACTGTTATGTATATAAATAGCTTCTACTTGAGATAAACAACAGATACATTGTACTGAAACCTTTTTGCTTGTATCTGTATTTCAGGAAGTTTTTCTTTATGAGGTCATTTGGTTTAGAATCTGACAATGAGTGTGATGTTTCATTCTATGAGATTTGACTTTTTCTTTGTGTAACAAGTCAGGAGTATTTGTTTTGGTCTTTGCGTTTTTTTTGTTTGTTTTTTTTTGGGGGGGGGTGGGTTTTGTTTTTTTGGTTTTTTTGTTTGAATGTTGGAATGTCTATAAATTGCAGTGAGAAATGTTACAGAGTTAGATAAATACCTTACGGAGGATAAAACAAGTCCAATGAATTAAAGCCCTTGTATTGAACACCATTGCTTCTTTTGTCTTATCTGAGTTACTTTGGATTTCATAAATTCTGTCTTTTGCTCTATTTACTACTAAGGCCAGTAAAAGAGATATATGTATACTAAGGACAGACTCTGAAGGTTAAATCAGCTTAGTGAAATCACTTCTTAAARAGTCTGTGTTACTCTCTTGCAGGAGAATTTTCTAATTAACATATAAAGTCCAGCCTTGCATTTTGTGAAACAAATTAAAATTATCCTTSCACAAGGTCTTTCTCAGGTGATCGAAAGATTCTAAGATGTGATAACTTTTCAATTGCCTGTATATTTTACATTTTGTTATATTACATGATCAGTGATCAAAAGAACAAGAAATAATTTGGTCACAGTTACACAATCTGCCAAATCCTAATAGTCTCATTGTGTTTCTTCTTGATAGAATGACTCTAGCAGTTCCAGAGGAAGAAGGTTTAAGCTTTGAACACTTATTATTCATCTTTGACATCTCTGGTTTTCAAGTGGTGTTAAGGTTAAATGAGAGTTCATTTATCCTCTATTTCATTTAGTAAGTGCTCTCATAATTAAATGTAGATCTGTGTAATTTAGTGGTAGAAAGAGGAATTTCATTAAGATTCCTGAGCAGAAAAAAGTGTTAACAGAAYGGCAAAGGTTATAGCAATTTAGCCTCTGCTTGAGGTAAATTAAGCATAAACCACATTCCTGTAACATGAACAAGATGACTTAAACTATAACTGACAAGAAAATTCAAAATTAATTTTTATAATCTGCGTGCACCAATAGCAAATAAAACATGCATTTAATAAATCAATACAGTTCATATATATTTCATGTATTTTTTAATGTATTTTGTTCTTGTATTAGGTATAATAGTTAATATTCTYGCAAACACTTATGAGACTGCCATGGAATTTAGATTATTTCAAATTTTATTTTAGAAATGAYAGTTCTTAAAGTGAACCAAATTAAAAGATACTTGCACAGTATCTCTGGAAAAACTGGTAGCCTTTTATTATTTCTAGTGCCAAATATTGCATTTCATCTAAACTGTCACTTTCAGAAAGTTTTAAAAATCAAAGGGCCGGCAAGCTTCACCTTTGACTTCTGTCGAGTTCAAATTCAATATAAATTTTAGAAATATTTGGGTAATGTAGTGATCTGAAAATAAGGAAACATGGAAGATGCATTTACTATCATAAGGTTAAAAATTCTTTGGTTTTGGTTTAAACATTTGCTTAGATATAGCTGCATCAGAGAAATATACTTTTCACCTAACCTTAAAAATATTTTCTTACTATTCCCATAGCATTTTTCTTATTACGGCATTCAAACATATTGTGAAAAAGAATTAATTCCTAAAATATTTGATGCTTCCCATGTAAGGAGAAAAAGAATGTTGAAAATCTTTAATAGAATTCTGCTTGAACTGGTATAAACTTTCTGTGTTCAATTATGCCAGTCTAAATCTAGGATACTTGTTTTATCCTCTTCTTACATCTCAATTACCTGTCCCTTCAGTTACCATTTTTTTTGTTGGCCATTTTACACTGGTTCAGTTTATAAGTTGTTCTTTAATACAGAATTGCTGTCATATACATGCAGTACTGATGGGTGTAGACTYAGAGCTCTGCTGAGTTGTCTCAAATGACCTGCACTGTGCCCATATGTCTGGACGTAGCTGATTTTTGTCCTTTGGCTGCTGTGATGCAGATTTGGGTAGTGGAGGCTGTACAATGTAGAAGTCTGAGGTCCCCTTATGGATTCCATGGAGTTTAACCTGTGCATAATCAGAGTCTCTTAGAGTGTAGATTGTATAAATTACATGGTGAAAATTACAAAAAGCAGAACATCTGAGGAGCAGTGGAACATTCCCTGCTCCCTTGGCTATGGTCTGGGCTGTGTCCAGCTGTGGATGTGATGGCACTGAAAACATCTTGYCTAATTTTCTGATCACCACCATTGTCCTCAAGACACCTTTCATTAGCACAGCTTTCCATTTCTTATCTGAAAAAAATGAACAAATAAAAACAACTAAAGAAAAGAAAAGGAAAGATAGAGAAAGAAAACCCCACTGAGTTAAAATTTCATTTCTGCACTTGATTTTTTAAAAGTCTGCCTCATAATGGAAGATATTCCAAATCAATGACAAGGTATTTTCCTCCCCCACATTCCAAACTTTTTTGTGTTGTTTGGTCTGTAAGGCACTTTCCAGTTTAGAAATGTGAATCTCATTAGCATGATCTCTGTACTTTTTTTTTCAGATCATTAATGGGGAATTTAATTAAAGCATGACCTACCACTCATCCCAGCAGCATTCAACAGACATGTCCTTTTGACATGATACATTGCTGCTTTTGACTTAGCTGCATTTTAAATATTAGCCAGTTTTCAAAGCAGTGGTGAGCAGAGGTGACATGCCATGTTATTAGGGACAGGTTATGAGTCCTTGAAATAATGAAAATGAAAAAGGTCTTCATGACGAAAATTCTACCTTTCTTTGAGCAATAGCCTTCTTAATAAGCCTTCTTAATAACTCAGGTTCAAAACAATGATATTTAACTTCTTGTACTATGGAAGAAAGATTAAAGACAAATATTAACTGACAAGCACTTGTCATAGTGTTTAAGGAATTATGTCATCAAGGCCTAGATGTACAGCTCCTCAATCTGAAGAATATTATGTGGTAGCAGTGCTGGCAAATTTGTATRGAAGAAGTGCTGAAATATTGTTTCACTAGTTTGACCGGGTTCTTTGGTAATGTAAATCCACTGGCTAAWGTTAACCTCCTGTTTCAGGAGATCTTATTATGTAAGGAATTCCCTCCTTATAATTTTTCTTTTACATTTGCTAGTGCCCAAATCCCTTGAGTCACAATAAAACATAGAAAGGATAAGGAGGAGAAAAAGTGTAGTAGAAAGTGTTAGAGCCAGGTCAACAAAGGCAGGTTTGCCTAGGGCTGTGTATGCTCAGGTTCTGAATATCTCCAAGGATATTGCTATTTCCAGAATCTGTAACAAGTTAATAACATCCACAGTGCAACATTTTTATTTGTTAGGTTTAAATATAATTTATTGTAATTTAATTTCTGCCCATTGTCTGAGGGCCTKTCTTCTTCACTGCCCTCTCCACCAGTATTTAGGTGCATTGACCACTTCAGACTCCATTCAGSGCACCCTCGATTGTCCACCTCCACAAAGGGGAGTGAGATACCAAAAACCCAAAAGTTCAGTGTTTGATTGTGCCCCTGTTGGAACAGCAGGACTACAACACATTGGATAGCTCAAATGGAGAAAATRCCTGTGTTTGGAAAATTTAACTAATCCTGAAATATGGGTATGAAAGATTCCATGATACATTCAGAAACATTCTGCATAGAATTGATTAATGTGCTTATCCTCTATCTACTACACCTAAACATATATGAGTATTGAAGCATGAGTTATATCAGAACACGTCTTAGGAGTTTATTTTTTAATCTTCTGCAGAAGCACCACATATCTTCATCATATGTGGTGGATTTTGTATTCTGTTACATGCTGAGATACTTCAGGGAATTTTTAAATTGGCTTTCAGTGATCCTAATGAATTGGTGGACCTGTTGTATCATGTCTCATTAGAGCTGTACCTACTGAGTGTTTCCAGTGCTGGCAGTCCCTTGTCTTAAGCAGAAATGGTGTAAATAAGGGTGACTTTAGGCATTTMTATTTGGATAACAGACTGTTAGCAAACAGTAATTTGGATAACAAACTGAAACAAGCAGGATTACTGGMATGATGAAATTATCACTAACTATTCAGGCACACTGTAGGAAAAAGGAGATACAAAGGTGAGGATCAAAAAATGTTTCCCCAAAACAGGGGTTGCTACAGTGAGAGAGTYGAAGCCCTTTTACTTGGGAAGTAGAACAAGTGGGCAGATAATCTGTTTTGTGGCACATTTGAAGCTGTTCAATATGTTTCCAGAGCTTGAATTTTATAGTGTATTAGAAGCCTATTTTATTAACATTATCCACTAAAATACTCTAAAAAAAATCTTATGTGAAGATGATAAAGTTAAAAGAGCAAGACATTGGAACCCTTACAAGAATGTGAATGATAATGCTGCATGAATCCCATTTTAGAGGTGCAGTTGAACATCACTATAGCACTGATTTGCTTTCCTTCAGTGAATAAAATTGTGTAATAGGAGAGTACCTTAAATATATCAGTGTGAGGAATATCTAGCTGTTTAAACCTTTTGTTGCAGTCTATATTTTGGAGCTGCTAGCCCATTTCAATCTAATATAAAAACTGAATCACTTTTTTTTTCTCTCTCTTACACCTTACTTAAGGTTTTGTGATACACATTTCTGTCTTTCTGTTAAGTAATACTTTTTTAGAACATACTCTTCTGGTAAAATTCTTCAGGAAATATGCTATGATGAAGGATGAGGCTAGAATTAAGTTTGGATTCTYTACTTGTAGAAAAACAAATTTCATGAGATTATAGAAGACGGGCCAGTTTCATTGCTGCATGAATATGAATATAGATTAGATTTGGCTTTAAAGGTAGAAATTATTTTGATTTAGTTCAATTATATTTATTTGAGACAAAAAAAATATTTGTGTTCATGAGCTTATTTYGAAATGCTGATTCTTCCCTCTTCATCCTGTTTCTAAAATAAGTAGGTCATTATCTTAATTATAAGGTCTAAACAGCAATTTCCTTATGAAATGCAAAGTTAATGATAATAAATATAACATTCTGTCTCTATATATATTCAGTGACATAACCCACCAGTCTGGGTTGAAGATATTTCAAGTCAACAGCAGTGCTGGTTTCAGTGTTTATGTTTTCTGTTTCCTCTGCTATGAATATTTGAGATATGTAATTGCCTAGAGGGCTTTTTTTTTTTTTTTTTTTTTTTTTTTTTTTTTTTTTTTTTTTTTTTTTTTTTTTTTTTTTTTTTTTTTTTTTTTTTTTCCCAGATGTTATTCCAATAATCAGCATATTTGTTCTAATTGTGTGTGTGTTTGTTCTGAGAACTAATTTGATCTCAAGTATTTCACTCACGTGTGTAACACTGTACCATCTTTGCACCGCATGGTATGTAGTGAATGGCAGGAGATTGGGAATACCAACTCAGTTATGTTTATCATTTGTTATCTTCATCTCATTAGACTCTCCTTAAAAGTCCAGTTCAAATGTACCWTAGAAGTGGCTGATAACTATGTTATAATACAGATAAAAAGAGAAAATGAGATTCACATTTTCTTCAGCATTTTGGAATATATTTACATAGAAAACTGTCTAATGAAAGTAAGAGAAGTTTGTCACTTGCAAAAATGGTGTTGTGCTCTTCACCAACAYATAGTGGGCTGCTTGAAATGAGTGTTCTTTAGGAAGGCTGCGAAGGTCCAGTAATGCCCCTGCAGCAGCAAAGCCCTGCAACTGCTWCCAGTCTTTTCCTCTTGCATTCTAGAAATCATAGAGACTGATAACTCCGAAAGTGGGTCTTCCCCGTATTCATTTGTCCTGTTCACTTGGCTTTCACACACTTAGTTTTCATTGGTAAGTAATATAGTGAGGACAAATAGCTTATTACATATGTCACTTAGATTTTAGAAAAAAAAATATACAAGTTTATACTGGAGTTATAGCAACATTTTGATCTTGAGGATTAAATATTAACTGAAAGCACAGCAAATTGGAACWTCCATTTGAATGAGACTGTCTGTTGACAATGGTTTTCTTCTGTAGTTTGTTTTGATTTGTTTGGGGTTTTTGTTTTTTATTTATTACAACTATGTGAGTTGCCCTCCTTATTTMATATATTTGTATTTCACAGACTTCAAAATAGTTTTAGGGCTTGGTTTATGCACAACATTGGCAAAAACATAATTAGAAGTGTTATTAGTAAGTAATTAACCAAACCATAAAGTTAAAGCTGAAGTTGCATAATCAGTCACACTAGGATATGGCCCACTTCTCTAACTCGTGATAGGTGAGATTGCAGGCAACATATTTCTCCTCCAAATCTAGTGGGTTTCAGTGTTGTTATACCTTTTCCTCTGAAATGTGTGGCTCATTGACAGCCTGTGCTGAAATCTGTTTTCACAATATCTGCAGTATTATTTTGTTAACCAAGCTCTTACCTGCTGTGACTAAAAGACTACATTTCCATTACATGGAAAAATATTTTACCATTCCCTCCTACTAACCTCCTGCCCAAGCCTCAATTTTTAAATTTTTTTTTTTACTGGAGATTAGACCTAGAAAATGTGTGAAAGTGTATCTGTCTCCCTTAGGCAATGAACACAGTGGATGTATGTAGGTAGTAAATTAGTTGGAACTAAAGAATTTCTCTTGATAGTTCTTATACTTAAATTGTATCCTACCAATAATTTGCCACTCAGATTAAGACAAAGGATGTAATCTATGATCTCTATTATCACACCTTTTTGACTCTTCATGTAATATATATGASATGGCATGAAGAGATACAGTAGCTAAAGTTATAGAACTCAAATGGCACATCCTTATTTTTCCATGGGTGTCGTTTGCTAATCTTACTTTGGTATCATAGAATCATGGAATTGTTTAGGTTGGAAAAGGYCTCTAAGATAAAGTGCAGCCATTAACTCAGGATTTCCAAGTTGATCACTAAATCAGGTCCCTGAGTACTATATCTACACATATTTTAAATACCTCCAGGGATGGTGACTCCACCACTTGCCTGGGCAGCCTGTTCCAGTGCTTGACAACCCTTTTGGAARAAGTTTTTCCTAATGTCCAATCCAATCCACCCTTGGTGCAATCTGAGCCCTTTTCCTCTTGTCTTATCACTTGTTACTTTTGAGAAGAGACCAATGTCTTTCTCATTTTAAGTTATTTCCWAGGGGCCTGAATTTYCAGGCCATCRTCATCATCATCATGTTTTAAAAGACATAAAACAAGTAAACTTTTTTTAAAATCAACTTTGATATCCTAGACAAATTTGATTTTTTGTGAACATTAGACTAATATGTGAATGATTTTCCTAGGAATTGCTAATAAGGCATCCTTCGTAAAGCAAGAACATACAAATTCCTCCAACTGCAGAGCAATTTCTACAGTCAGAAGTCTTTACTATATGTATACAAAYGAAAAGGAAAATAATACAATTGTAAAGGTACAATCAGCTTCTGAGTTTCCTGATAGTCCTTATACATCCTTTAAGATAATTTGACCTATTTTAAGAGGATGGCTGTCATTGCATATATCCCAGGTACACAACCACTAGGTTGAATATGAGCTATGCAAATACCATTAGGTCATCTTTTGAGGTCCTAGTAGCACTTGCATGGGTTTTAAGGCTTAAAATATACTCCACTGTTTATTATTGTGATGGGATCTTATTTTGTAGCTGATGCAGAAAACATTGTGTGTTATAACATGGAGGTCTCACTTCCATGTAACTTGATTGAAATCTGAATAYAGTCACTCTGTTCTTATGGAGTAACACCTATTTTCTTTCTAATGTATCCCTGTTGCGTGTGAAATTAGTCATCACAGGTAATGAGATAATTGAATTATTCTTGTTTCTGCAGTGTTCAAACAGTAGCATGCAAACTACAAATGCATRTTTTAATCATGTATTTTAAATGCAATTTACTATTGAACTTGTATACATAAGCAAAGTGTTTTGTAATACCGAGTGAATGTAAAAAGTGTAGATTTATTTTTTTATTCTATGTAAAGAAGCTAGAGTAGATGAGCATGTAGTGAACTCTCCTATGTACAGTACAGCTGGAAAAATCTGTATTATTTACCTACTTGGCTTTTGGTCCTTAAAGATTTATATTTACATTTTAACAACTAAATGACCTGTGTGTAAGTTGTTGGAATGTGATTTAAAAACAAAATCAACTATAGGTGTGATTTGGCTTTCTTTAAATGGACAAATTTTTAGTGACCACTGTTTGATTTGGTCTAGTGATATGCAAAACAACTTTTAAAACTTCATCTTTTTAAAACATGTACTTTATATGGCCTTGGAAGCCTATTTCTGCTTTTGAAAAATAGAGGCACAGGTAGGACAGGAGTGTGGTAAAATACTGAATGAGTTGTCCAAACCCCTTTGGACCCTGAGATCAACAGCTTTCTGCCCAAATGGATTACCTCTGCTTGAAAATTAAGTCTGTAAGTTGTAACATTTTTACGTTATGACTTCATATGCATACATGTTGTAGGTATATAGAAAAAACATGTATGTGTATGTGTGTGCATGTACATGCATTTACATATGYAGAAATATATTGTGGATATGTCCATTTTAGAGACAGAAATTTATCAAAACTGAGAACTAAGTTGTGGGTCTTAGGTTTTCCCCTAGAGACACTTGCTTTCATTATCCTCCACACAAAGCAATTCCATTTACTTACAGCAAGTGCCATCCCCCAGTAACTGCAGCTGCTGTTCATTTCAATGTTACTCCACTTCAGTACCTTTTTGCCCTCATGCCAACCTATGCTCAGAGAAGATTAATTTAGTTGTTGTAATACTTGAAATCCCATCTCCATGTCAGGGCTCTTCTGTAGTTCTGGGGCTTGGGACTCCCATCACCAGGATTGCTTCTAGGAGTGACATATTTAATATTTTGAAATTGGTTAGTATCAGTTTGAAGCTTTTGAGAGCTTACRCTCCTTTGTGGAATGCTAGATTCCTTGACTGAAAATTTTGGAATGCTTTAAGGGCTGTGATTTGCATATACAGCATGAGAAGAAAATGAGTCTTGCTTGCCTTAGTTTCATTGGTTTGGAAACGTTTCTATTACTCAGTGCATGGGAAATAGAGAGATGACTTAAAGGTTTCTGTCCTTTCTTCCTTAATCTCAGTGCAACTCCTTGATATGCAATATGTCAAATTATATTTGGTCTTTGAATACACATTTTTCTGGAGCTATATTTCTAGCAGTTTCAGCATAGCAAGTTGAAAGTGTGACATGGAGTACTCCTGAGATTATGTCTGTGATAGACAGAGTTTTTATTTCTTAATGTAAACATGCTTCAGTTCATAACTACCTTTAGGGTGAATATCAACTCTTGACATTCAATCTTGCCTTTGTCTAGTGTCTTAYTCCCCAGAAACTTTCCTTTCAAATGATAGTTGTTTTTATTTCGAGTATGTGAATGGATAATGCAGTGTGTTTATCTATGAYTACAAAAATCTATTAATGTTTTGAWCATTTGCTAATATTTCTGCCAATTTAAAAGAAGTGTATGTAATACTGAAATTTTAAAATTATAGAAATAGGTGACATATCTAGGTCCATTTTTAAAGTATATTTGTTTTATCACTGTTGCTGATTTCTTGAGCTATAAACTGCTGTGTTCTTCAGCTTGCTTTTCTGACTAAAGTTATAGTTAATCAGCAGGAGTCAATAATTTTATGGACACAAAAAGCATTGAATTAGCAACTGTTAAGACAGCTACCCAAATTATAGATTGTACATGTCACCACATAATTTGAAAATTATGAAAGCAGTCATCAAGAGCTGCTCTAGAGTTATTAATTATTCTGAATCCACATCAGTGTTTGTTAAACAGAGTTTTCTTTGTGGGATTGTTTGGGGGGGTTTGGGTTTTTTGGCATTCAAATGAATGCAAATGTGAACCATTAATTAAAATTATTACTTGCTCATTATTAAATGATATATGAATGTTATAGTACCAGTTAAATACTTTCAGTTGTCTACAAAAATGAGAGTTTGGAGCAGTATCTATAAACTGAATATTAAGTTTTTCTGGCTATATTTTTCCTTTAAATGGTGGTCATCAATGCTTTTAAAATTGTATGATAAGGACTTGATATTCAGATCCATCCTATATAAATAAAAGTTAAAAGCTGTTAATTAAAACTTAATCTAAACMATTATGCAGGGAGACTGCAGTCTAAGAAATTAGATGAGTAAAAYGTGTTTGTGAAGAATGGAATCTAACTTTCCTGTGGTGTTTCATTTGAAAATGGGTTTTCATTTTGCTTGCTTCAATGGAAGACATGATTTTAATGTGGCTTGCTGAATAACTTGAACAACTATTTTCACCAGTAAATTTAAAACTTTATCAATGGCAATTGGTATCATTCTCAGGGGAAAATAATAATAATAAAAAAATCTATGAGTGTCCCTTGGGAAAAATATTTCTACTTTGACAAACAAAAAAGTTCATAATACACAAGATGGCACTGTTTCACTTGTAAAAATGCCTATTTTTCACAAATATTTGGGAAAAACCTGATATGAGAGTGCAGAAGGTTCTATGTTGTTGTAAAATTGCAATGAAAACAAGATGTTTGCATAGATGGGTAGTTGTATGTTTTTTATTACTGACCAGCCAAAATATATACAGGCAAGACTGAATAATTGATGCAAGTAAAAATGCTTCCAAAGATACTGTTGAYAAAACTGAATGATTCAGGAACTGGAAACCAGGTATGGGTAGAAATTCTCTGTGGGTTATCCTTCTAAGAATTCTGGAGAATTTGGAATTTAGCTTTCAAATGGTTGTTTCTYCCTGAATCTTTGTTGAACTCCCCTGACATGCATAATAAGCATATCATCTCTGTTTCCACATTCTTCTTTTGATGTTAGCTTATAAAGAGCAAAAGGAATGTGCTAAAGTAAACAAGATTTTCCCATTGTGTGGAGGACTTAATTTGTTAATTGAGTCTTGAATTCTTATATAGTTTTTAACTTGTCATTAAAAAAAAAAAAAATCATAAAATGCGTATAGAATTCTTTCAATTGGTTTGGTTTTTTT
>NW_026623257.1:3719541-3728564 GCF_030028575.1 Malurus melanocephalus | reverse complement strand
TTGTAGACATGCTCAATCTTAGGCAATATTCATGTGTTTAGTTTTTATGAAAACCTAGCTGTATTTGTTAATGTGCCTAAGCATAATATAGGAAGATTATTAAAATTTCTTAGTCTTTCTCAGGGATTCATGAAATAAATTGACAGTGTTTRCTTATTACATTATTCTTCTTAGAGGCAGAGTAGAAGATCTGCAAACCTTTGACCAGGTGAGATGCAGTAGTTGAGATAACATTTCATCATTTCAGTCTCAGATATCTAAATTTAAGTACATGTRTACTGATGGGGTGATAACCCTTGATATGTTCTTAGAGAGGAAAATTTTTTGTTCTTAAGTGAATATCTAAATTCAGTTCTCTCTAATTTTAGAYCAATTTTTAAAGGTAGACATCTGGCTACTTTTCACAAATTTATGATCCAATTAAAGATATACAGAAGTCAGTCAATGAAAGCACCATTCTTACCCACCTATATATTTTATAAGGGTTAAAGAAATTCACTGTGAMATTTAAGAGGTTTACATATGTCCAATCTGAAATTTCACCTGTTTTCTATTTGCAAAATATATGTGGGAGTGTGTTTGAAACAGGTCTGTCTTAAACAACTGTCACTTTTTGCTTTGCATCACTGAACAATTTCAACATTATTCCTTTTTTGRGAAGACCAGAAGATGTTCCTGGAAGCACATGGCCCCCTATTTTATAGCTGTTATGTGGTACTTCRTTACAGGATGAGATTAGAAGTAGATTTGATGGAAAATGTACGTTGTGGTTATGGGGTCCTCAGCACTGATAGCTTCCCTCTGCARTCTCTTGCTATTCCACTTTCCAATGTGGACAGTATTTGTAGCTGTTCCTATTGCACTCTCCAAGCAGGGGGGCTTAGAACTTAATTAAGAATGTAGCATACATTCTGTAAATGCAGCTCCAACTCAAACGCAGAATGATTATTTCCTTCTTATAACACYTGTGGATTTTCATTGGCCTGAGCATTCACATTGTTTCCTTGCTATAACAACATTTTTTACCTCTTATTTTCTCAGCTACTGTTTAGGCTACCAGGAATGGTCAACTGATGTAACATGCAGTTGGGATTGGAGATATTTTGAAGAAGCAAATCTCTGAAAAGTTTCTGTGTTCTGATTATCATTATACTGAGGAATGCAAATGATGCTTGATAAATGTTTATAATCGAAAAACCTTTTTTTTTTTTTTTTCTAAAAAAAAGGCTACATTTTGTTCCTCAGCTTCTTCTAGATTTTGCATAAAAATCTGGAATTTAAATTTACTTTTGGTCTTGTTTAAAAGTGCATTGCCAAGTAACAGAAGGCAATTCTTCAATAAGTGAAATGAGGTTGGAAGAATACCAGCAAGAGAACCAGTGTCTGAGTACATGCCATGTTTCAGAAATCTAATGAATAGAAGCATAATGAAGAAACTAGCTGAAGCATTAGCTGCCTCAACACCTCCAGTTAAGACTGGAGTGCCTTTTAAGTAGTGGTAGTCACCAAGTCATAGAGTTTTAATATTGACAGTTAGTGAGGAATTTTTTTTTAAATAAACTACCCATTAGTTGTTACAATGTTTTAGGGTAACCAACAATAGATACTGTAWTAGAAATCAAAAGCAGTCTGTACTAGGAATCATGCAGAAATACCAAGAGTACAACAAGACCTTCATTTCCAGTGGGATTATCTTTCTTTGTTTAGTTGGCTCTGGTACTCTTCTGCTACTCTTCTCCAAGGAAGAGTCAAATCCACTCTCCATGTTCAGTTCTGCTGAAGATGCAAGAAGAATGAAGTGCTATCTCTGCTTTTGCACTCAGGGTTAACCAGYTAGGGAGACAAAGATAGGAGTTTTACTTCCTGATTCAAAAAACATCATGAATTTTAAATTTCTATTATTTTACTTCTGTGGAATATAGCATTTTCAAGGTATAAATTTAAATTAAGCTGTGTTTTCCCCATTTCTCTTAACAATTGTGTTCATTTTAATGTTGTATTGAGCTGGGGTGAGGATGTTGGGTTTGATGAGATCCTTTCCAACCTACACTGTTTTATGATTATCTGTATCTAGTGTTTGATTGAAAATCATGTCCTGCTTTCCAGACTGGTAGAATGTTTAACTTATTTATTCTATAGTGTTTCCATTAACAGGTGATAATGATACTATTTATGATAATGACTGCAGAAGTTATTTTTGACACTTACTGCTCAGCTTGACTTTGGAACATTAAGTTCTCTTGCTGGTCATTCACTGCTGCAGTACAGTGTCATTTTGATGTTTAAAGATATGGAGACTGCAAATTGAAAGGACCTCTTAGGCTTTATAGTGCTATGACTAAGTTACAGACTGGCAGAATCCAGAACTTTGCAGAAAAAATCGTGCTTTGATTCCCAACTTTTTCTTGGAGGTGGTATAGGAAAGATCTCATGGAAATTACTCAACAATTCTAAAAATGAAAGGAAAGTATAAATTTAAAGGCAGTAAAAATTTGAAGGTCAAAGGAAAARTGAGTGATTCAATGGGCTTTTGTTTCCACTCTCTTGTGCTTTTTCATAGAGGTTTGCAGGTTGGAAAAGACCTTTAAGATCATTGAGTCCACCTGTTAACCCAGCACTACCAAGTCCATCATTAAACCATGTCCCCAAGTGCATCATCTRAAAACCTTTCAGATACTGACCGAGGTTGTGACTCAACCATTTCCCTTGCAGCCTGTTCCAATGYCTGACAACTCTTTTGCTGAGGAATCTTTTTTTCTAATGTCTAATCTTATATCTAATCTCCTCCAATTYAATTTGAGGATGTTTCCTCTTGCTCTATCACTTGTTAACCTGGTAGAAGTGACCATCCCCCCCTTTCTGGTAGTTCCAGAGAGAGAAGGTTTCCCCTGAGCCTCCTTTTCTCCAGGMKGATCAACCCCAATTCCCTCAGCAGCTCCTCATGACACTTGTGCTCCAGAATGTTCACCAACTTTATTGMCCTTCTCTGGACACACTCYAGCACCCCAGTGTCCTTCTTGGAGTGAGAGGCTCAAAACTGAACACAAAATTCGAGGTGTGGCCTCACCAGTACCAAGTACTGGGRGACAGTCACTGCCCTGGTCCTACTGGCCACAGTGTTGCTGATACAGGCCAGGATCCACTGGCCTTCTTGGCCACCTGGGCACACTGATGGTTCATGTTCAGCTGTCTGCCAACCAGCACCCCCAGGTCCTTTTCCAGTGTGCTGTTTTCAGGCCACTCTTCCCCCAGTCAGTTGCCCTGGGGTTGTTCTCACCCAAGTGCAGGACCAACACTTGGTCATGTTGAACCTCACACAGTGAAGCCTCAACCCATCAATGCAGYCTGTGTGGAGCCTTCCTGCTCTCCAACACATCAATACTCCAGCCCAGCTCTGTCATCTGCAACCTGACTTGGGTTGAACTCAATTCCCTCATCCACTTCATTGGTAAAGATATTAAAAACACCTATCCCCTCACTTGAGCCCTGGGGAACTTGAGCACTTGAGACCAGCTGCCAACTGAACTTCATTACATTCACAATGCTTTAGGCCCAGCCATCCAGTATTTTTTTTCCCAATGAAGAGTCTATCCATACAATCCATGAGCAGCCAGTTTATCAAAAAATTGTGGGAAATTATGTCAAAGACTTTGTTAAAGACTTTGTTAAAAAGCAACCTTTTCATCATCCACTAAACCGATCACTATCATACAAAGAGTTGGTCAGCCAGGACCTGCCTTTCATAAACCCGTGCTGGCTGGGCCTTATCCTTTGGTTGTCCTGCACATGCCATTTGATGGCAATGCCTCATAATCCTCCATGGCACTGAGTTCAGGCTGACAGGCCTGTAGCGCTCCACATCCTCCTTTTGACCCTTCTCATCGATGGGCATTACCCTGGCCAAACTGCAGTCCCCTGGGACCTCCCCAGTTAGCCAAGAGTGATGGTAAATGTTGGAAAGTGGCTCAGTGAGCACATCTTCCAGCTTCCTGAGTATCCTTGGCTGGATTCCACCCCACCCCTTAGGTTTGTGTGTGTCTAAATGGTGTAGCTGACCATTTCCCCTTGGATTATGGAGGCTTCATTCTGTTCCCTGTTCCTGTCTTCCAGCTCAGGGCACTGGGTGCTCTGAGAACAACCATCTCATATTTAAACACTGAGGGAAAGAAGGCCTCAGCCTTTTCCTCATCCTTTGTCATTATGTTTCCATCTGCATCTGTTAAAGAATGAAGGCTGTCCTTAACACTCCTTTTGCTGCTGATTTATTTACAGAATTTAGATATTTTAATCTAAAAAGATTTTTTTTAACATTTCCTTTAGAGCCTTTATGTATTTATGTATTTATGTATTTAGTTTTGTCCCTGCATAACCTCATGACATCCTTGTAATTCTCCTCAATTTCCTGCCTCTTCTTCCAAAGCTCTTAAACTCAGATTTTTGACCTGAGTTCCAATTAAAACTCTCTGTTCAGAGGTTCAGTTACCTGTGATAGCTTCATGCAGAATTATAGTTTGATGTTTTTAAGCATGAAACTATGGCATGACCTGAGAAAGAATAATCTCATTATTCAGGCAYTTTTGGCCATCTCCATTTCTTTCATTCTTGATTGAGATTCCAAATAAATGATTACTGAAATTCTGATTGAAGAGCAATAAAGCTACTAGAGTGTGATAGGACGGTAATGGATATCACTTAATTGGAATTTTTCAGCCTAGCAGGGTGTTGTTTTTTTTAAATCCCCTGGAATAGTCTATATCTCCAAAGGCAATAAATAGGAACTAGGTATCTAGTTGCTGTCTCTGTTTTCAGAGATGTCCCTTACCATTACCACAAAATATGGTTCAAGTAAGTGCCTCGATGTTTTTAAATGCTAATTAAATCTTACTAAATTTTTACACCCCCTGGCATACTTAAGCATGCATGTTTATTAAAAAAGCCCTAAGGTATTTAGAGCATCTGTGAAAATATAACTAGACCATAAAACATCATGTTTTCCTAGAGTCTTAGATGTATTCTTTCATTAGTTGACAGAGACAGGGAATATGCTTCACTTCTGTCCTCCCAAAAAATCATCAAAGCATCAAAATAAGCAGCAAAGTACATTCATTTTTCACATCATGTATTTTTTGCCTACTCAGTCCGTGCTCTTTTTTTCTGCAGATATGAAAGTTTTACTGTGTGCTATTGTCTGTCTGTCCGTAATCACAGCTGGAAGTTCACTGAGATTCTGATTGCACTGAGAAATTGCCCTGTGAAGTTGAAGACAGTGTCTTTAAAGATTGTTCCCAGCCTTCTGCTTTCAACAAAAGTACCCAGATGACCATGCAGGGGTTTTAGGAATATTTGTACAGMGTACAATGACATCAAGCTTCAACAATTTTATCTGCCTTTTCCCTTCTCCTTCAATTTCTGATAAATTGTGTAAAATTATTGGGTTTTGTTAAATTTGTTTCATTATTTAAGATATATCTTTACATGGACTATATTGCCTTCATTAGTTTTGGCTAAAGATGACATTAAATACTTGCAATGAGGAAAAATAGGACGTGAACAGTTTTCAAGTTTAGCAAATATTAATAGCATTTTCTTTTTTTTTTTCACTAGAATTCTATTCATCATAAAATTAGTTTGGAACRTACAATGTAGATATTCTTAAGCTATCCAGAAACATGCCCGCATAAAAAGTTTTATGATAATATTCTTTGCAATTTCTATGCAGTTTGCATGGAAACCTTTTAATGCACATTTGCACAAGGTCACTAATAACTTCCAATACCTTTTAACTCTGGATTTATGTGAAAATAACTTAAAATATCTTTTACAATTTCAAAGGACTTAAGTATGATATTTTGCTGCTATATACTGTCATCAATATTTTATTTAAAGTGAGGATGGAAAGCATATTTCAACAAATCAAAGACTTCCAAAATAATGTATATTTTCTTTTCTTTTCACATGTAAAGGTAAACAAGGATCTCAAAATCAAGAAAGGTCTAATTTATAATATGATGGGTGAAGAGACTATTTATACAGGAACAGCTACCTCTGTTGCTCTGTAGCAATATGGGTTTTGGGGCTGGTCCACAAGAGTGGGGACTGTGGGAGTGAATCCCCACTGGCGGACAGGCAGCAATCAGCAGTCCAGCAAGAGGGGAGGTATCAAGTCAGGTCTGAAGCTAGTCTGGGCAATCCTAATGAGAGTGAAGGAACAGCCAGGAGYAGGACTGGGAAGAGCTGTACCTCTGAGGAGTGCACCTGGCTCAGTCCTGGTCCAGATGCCCCCAGATCCACGTGCATGGGCACACGAGTGAGGGTTCCTGGTGGGGCAGATCTGGGCAATCAAAGCCTGTTGGTGCCTGCAGATATCCGCACTGATTGCAATGAAAGGATTTGGTCCTCTGGTGGAGAATTTGGTTTCACAGAGAGGCAAGAGGATGATGGGGAAATGGAAACTAAATATACAGRTCATGTTGTACATTCAGCCATAGATTTACAGGTGAAGTTTAATCATAAGATGTGAACTGGCACAACTTTGTGAATCAGAAGATGGCAGTGAAGGCGTGGATTTCCCCTGGCGTCAAACTGCTTTATGTTCAAGCAGGATGCAGTTTTCTGGCATGCTCATATAATTTTCTGGCAGAAAGACTGTCTTTGCAGGAGATTGTATTTTAACAATCATATCTTAAAAATCAGTTTTGTGATTTGGGCAGGAGAGGTGGAAGAAAACAGACAGTAATGGACACTTCAGTCCTCTCAGATGGTATTAGATTCATTCTTATTACCCTGTGTGGGATATTTTTTTGCCAAAGATGGCTGGTGTGATCATATCCCTTAGGATCACATATTAATCCTGTTACATCAATACAAGTTTAAAGAAATGCCATTGACAGTAGTTTTTCTGATCTCCTTTAGACTGGTTTAAATTTCTTTGATAGTCAGAATCACTACATTGATGGAAATCAAATACTTTCCTTTAGAGCTCAGCAAGAACAGACTTTGGCTGTTCACATCAGAAGTCAGTGCTTTTAGTTTTATTGAAATATTYAGAAAAATGTTATAAAATTTTGAACATATTTATTTTATGCCATTAACTGTGTCAGATTACTAGCATGTATTTTGTTAATGATTTAGAAGGAACCAGAAGTCTGATGGGGTTTGAGGCAATTTCGTTGGTAATTTGTTGTTAAAAAGCCCTTCTTTATTTTGCTGTATTTATTTAAATCTTTTTGGACATCTTTAAGCATATTTATTAAACAGGGAGAGTAGTGGAATTTCTTTAAACATGTGAGATTACAATTCACAATCGTTTGGCAATTCTATTTTTTTTATTTTCTTTTAAACCAGGGCAATTGATTCAGCACATCTGCTTTATAGGCAGTCATGCTGCTGAATTTGCTAGCAAATTTTTGTTTCATTGTTTTTTTTTTTATATTGTGGTGGGCTGTGTGTTGCTCCCTCATTTTGCTCCCTGTTCCCTCCTTTCCCTTCCCAACTTCCCTCTCTCTTTCAGACTAAGGAGGTGCAAGATAGATATGAATGACTCCGTTTCTACTATGCAGGTATTGATGTTGTTGTTATCTAGGAACATACAACAAGGGAGACAGATTTTTCTGTMGGGGTTAACCTTATGTAGAAGAATATGGTCTGCTTCAATTGTATCTTCTAGACATTTTCTTTGGGCTTTATGCTTTCCCAGCATATTTTCTGAGCACTACAGTTCACTGCAGAACAAAGACGGGGAAAATATATACAAAAATAAGGTTCAAATGCTCAGCTATCATTTATGGTGATGACATCCATCTCATGAGTACTATTTATGACACAGTTTGATTGTCATAGTTTCTATGGTTTCATAGAAATTTGCATGTTGCAACTCAGGCAAGGAAAGTACTCTCTAAAACAGTGTCAAGGATGAGCTGCAGAAATAATTCTTAACCTATGGCAGAGTCCTTGAGGTATGCAGATTTGGAAATAAATAGTTCTCAAAAATATCACTGGGGAATAAGGARGAGGGAAACCACAGCTTTCAGTGGACTTACTTCAGAAAGCACAGAAACTACAATCATGGAGTTCCTGCTCTTCTATCAGTTATTCTGTCTGGTCCAAATTCATATTAGTGAGCTCCTTATGAGATTGTATTAAAGATTTCATTATTGTCAAAGGTGTTAGACAGCACATAAAGATAATTTAGCATTCTGTTGTTGCACTGAACGTAAATTGTGTTTTAGAATTTTTACTTTTGTAATATTTTGTAAATTGAAAAGGATACRGACAATCAATATACAGTACTCCTTTTAAGAAACAAAAAATTAGCTGTGTTGTCTTTAGCCAGGTATTTTAGGCATTAGAACTACATCATTAAACAATTAGATTGTAACTCTTTAATCTTTCCTTGCCTTTGTCTGTCTGAATAATTCAAACACATTTATTGCTGTGACTTCTAAAGTATGGCTCCTATTCCAATCAATATGATCAGGTCCTGCAGTTGCTAAGAATTTCATAGACAAAATAAGTAGGAAAAATGCATTACAATACTTCTAAGAAGATTTGCAAGGCCTTTTTTGTAAAACTTTTTTTTGTAAAACTTTAAGTTTTCTGTGTTGTTTAGCTTTGACAAATAACAGGCCCTAAAAAAAAAAATAAATCATTAATTCTAAATGAGAAAAATAATAAACATGCTTGTAGAAAACTGTTCACATTTCTGAGTATTTGTGGAAGACCAAGAAAGGTACCCCGTGGAAAGAATATTTGACACTTCAGTGTTTGTTGATGGAAGGAATTTGCAAGAATGTGCTTGGATCAGAATGGGATCTTACACATTATCTTTGTATACTTATTGACTCACTCCTAGGACAAAAATTATGAGCAAATGCTTCCTTTTTAACCACTAGGATTACCTACTAATTCATCGGGAAGTTTTACCAAATCAGTTGCTCCAAAGGCAACTTAAATTTACTAGTGAACAGATATCTGTAATTTTAAAGTACCCTGCCCTGGAATATAACATCCTTTGCTGCATCACA
>NW_026623257.1:3716796-3719422 GCF_030028575.1 Malurus melanocephalus | reverse complement strand
CAAAAAAAAAAAACAAAAAAACACCCAAAAAACAGCCAATTTGTCATTAAAAAGTCCTATATATATAAATAGGCAGATCAATTTTGTCAACCTATAAATATTTTCCGTCTTATCATGGTCTAACAGAAAACCACTAGTGAATGAATAGTACTGTACAAGAACACATATCAACTTTGAAAGATAARTAAATTATATATGTGCGAAAACAGTAATGATGTTCTAGGTTTGTATTTTAGAAGGTGCTATCTTATCTTACACAATGGAAGATCATTTTGTGTCTGCTGTGTGGAGAGCTACATTCTTCCCTTTCTTTAAGTAACCTCCAACCAGTAGAGGAACAATGCACTTTGGTTTTGTCAGGATGGGGTAAATAAGAGCTGTGTATTTGACTTACCACTGTAAGAGTCAGCAAACCCTGGTTGTGCCCACCTTGAGTCCCTGAAAGCTGAAGAGTCATAGCTTGTTCACTCTTTTCTCACAAGGCAGTTGCTTCATCTTATTTACTATGAAATTTTTCTTCTTTGTGTGTCATGTCAATCAATTAACAGGGAAAATGAACTATTGACATATCTAGCTTCATACAAAGCACTCTAATACAAGATCTTCAAGCCAGTTATTCTCATGTCTTGTTACTCAGAATATTTAAAATTTACTTAGCATGAAGTAATTAAACAATAATATAAATAATTTTATGTCTTTAATACTCTGATTACTTGAAATTAAATTATCAATACAAAGATATGGCAGTCTGGTGATTAAAAATGAAAGAAATATACCACAAAATATGGCAAAATGAAATACTGAAAGCATGGGAATTAACATGAAAGAGTTCTTAACACTTACTCTTTATGTGCCTCTTGGTACTTGAATATTCTCTGGTGTCCTTTTACAGTACAGCTGAGAGCAAAATGTAGGATGTTGCTAAAAAAGAGTTGATTTTTCTCCTTGTCTAATTTCTGTGTTGCTTTCCTTATTGCTGGCATTGGAATTCCTCTGGCACCAMAATGGGATAGTTTAAAAAGCTGAACAGAAAACAGATTAAAACTATCTGMCTTCCCCTCCCCCTCTTTGCTCTTCTTTCCTTGATTATTTCTGCAAACTAGGTCACAAKGGTTCAGATATTGTCTGTTGGGTGTTAGGCAAAAATAGAGAGAGAACTGGATAGCAGGAACCACCCAGCAGCAGCAGAAACAGCCCAAGGATAGGAGTTTCCTTGCCAGGAAAAAAAATTCCTGTGTGTGATTATGGACTGGCAGGAAAGAACTTTACTAAATCTTGACCATTTATGTTAAGCTGCCAAATGACAGCTTAGAGTGATAATCAGTATATTTTATCTCAATTACAAAATTGCTGCTTTGAATTTATTTCAGTATTTTCTTAGATTGGAGCAGGCATTTAGTTTTCTGAGTTGAAAATTGATAGACTGTGGTGCTGCCTTAGAGCTGTAAGCAATTGAAATGGCTCAACTCTTATTTGAAGTTCCGATTTCACTAGGCACAGCTTCACATTCTGGTATCTCTGAAGACCATTCCATAGGTTTAATATGTGGAACTTTAAAAGCATATTTCACATCTAGTGCTTAATTTTGCAGTTGTGGCACTGCATCCAGAATACAAAATGCTGCTGTTTATTGAATCAGTGTCTATTTCAATTCATGCCAGTATTATTACTTTACTTGATATTGGAAATTATTGCTGTATCTCAAAGGATATACACTGATTTTATTTTTTTTTATTATTATTACTCAGTTTTTAAACACAAAAAATGTTTTTATTGCATTAAATAAACAAACTAGCAAGAAAAATTTAAAGGAAAATTAGTTGTTTAATATCTTTGTTATCCACTATGGAATTAACATAACATAGAAGATAACCACTCTACACGCTAAAAATAGATGTTTTGCAAAATATACTGTGATTTTAAAATAAGCAATTGTCTGAATTTGTTGTTTCTTGTAATTCTTTCTGACTGCTTTTACAGAAACATTGACTTATGGTCAAAATCTCATTAATTTATTTAAATGTGATTAAACCAGCTAAACTGGTCCATTGGATGGAGATCCAGTTACTCTGTAATTTTATTGTGTAATATGCCAACTTCTTTGTTTTCTTTTAATATGATTTTTCAGGTTGTCAGTGTACATCTAATGGTAATACCACAGAAAGTTCATGGGATCATTTGTGGGAGACWACATTAATTGTTTTTGTTAATAATTACTTTGCTTCCAATTGCTGATGGCTAATTTTTCAGATTTTCTGCTATTTGATGAATAAGTAAGTTAATTACTTTTTTATCCATCATACAAATTGTGTGGGAAAAGCACTATCTCTTTTTTTGGAGGCCTTCTTGAGCAGATTTCTTAGGATAATGCTTRGTATTTCAAATTTCATTTTCTACAGTTGTCTGCCATGATTAATACTGAATTTTGTTGTGTATGTTGTCTACTGTTAATGATGCACAGTTTTTCAATGTAAAAGAAACTTGATATGATATCTGGGGAATTGTAGTAGCAGATCTTTTTTTTTAAGGCTGTGATGGGCTCAGTTTTCTGTTAAACTCACAGAAATTCAGAATAAAGTTTGCCACATGCAGCCATGGTGGTTTTTTTTTTTTTGTTTGTTTGTTT
>NW_026623257.1:3688840-3716693 GCF_030028575.1 Malurus melanocephalus | reverse complement strand
TCCATCCTCCCATGTTCTTAATCAGTGTCTTTGTCATGGAAAATATCCATAAGTAGATTATTATTAGTCAACGTTATAAATAAAGTGGAAGATAATAGGAARAATCAGATGGTCTGAAGGCAGAGGAGGTTTGTTGGGCCATGCAGGAATGTTCCTTCTGGAGAAGGAAAGATCTCTCTTCTGACACTACCTTGAACTCATGCAGGGGCCACTGATGCATGTGAATTGCATAAGGCTTCAGTGAGTTGGTTTCTTGTTTCCAACTGCTCATTTGCACTGTGAGAAGCTAAACATCGATAACTTTCGTAGGTGAAGAACTCTAGTTACCACAGCAATGCTATTTAAATGCATAGCAAAAGTAGTCCTGTGGAAGGGCAGGGAGCTAGCAATAATTAAACCTTTCTCTTAAGCTTAAAATATTAAAAAATTCAAAAACTCATAGTCAAAGACAACTGCCACGGTGTTTTTTCTTTCTTTTTCTTTTTTCTTTTTCTTTTTCTTTCTTTTTCTTTTTCTTTTTTCTTTTTCTTTTTCTTTTTCTTTTTCTTTTTCTTTTTCTTTTTCTTTTTCTTTTTCTTTTTCTTTTTCTTTTTCTTTTTCCTTTTTGTGGTTTCAGCAGCAGTGCACTAGATGTTTCTCTTAAACAAGTGATTGGAGGTATCACTAGAATTTGGCTTTCATAATGGGCAGTGCAAGGCTGTGTATCAAAAGTGGAGAGGGCAGGCATGTGCCTGACATGGTAATTAGATGGGCTGGTAGTATCTATACTCCTACATCTGCAATTACTAAAGAAGCAGTAAATGTAGTTGAATTATTTTGTTCTGGATTGGGTTATATGACGGATCTGATATCAGAGCGTGGTRTGGTGGAGACAATCTCACTAAAGTAGTACGTTTCAGGATATGGAAGGAAAACTGCTTGTAGTGAAATTAAGCAAGATAACTCTGCTTTCCTCTGGAGAAGAAAATCAGCAAGCATGATTTGCCTAATTAAACTGGTAGACAAGGTTCATTTTTAATTTGATATTCTCATTAATCTTGGAAGTAGACTGCTAATATCTAAACCCTATTGTGAATCAGTATTCCTTTTTTAAACTGAAAAATACGTCTAAAGTTACTCATGTTCAACAAGATGCTCTTGGTAGTAGTGAAAAACAACATTTGCATTTCTTTAATGACATCAAAAGAGTATCATAGTAACTCTGTGTCAGAAAAATTGTTAAACTTGTTGGAACAAAACCACAACAGGCTTAGTGTTTTAGAAACTGAAAGGGTGGAGAGGGTAGAAGGAAGGAACTTTGGAATAGGATGAATGAGCAAAAGAGAGATGCAAAGATGTGATTCCTGCTGCAGTCAGCTTCTCATAAAGAAATGCAGAATATGGGTGATCAGAAGCTTCATTAATAGCCACAGAGTCTGTATGCAAATTTAATGGACTACAGTAGCCCCTACCTCTAACAGTATTTGTGCTTTTGGATATTCCACCACTTTACAGATGTGGTTCTAACTGAACACTGTAACGGTGTTTATCTGCACCTGGAGCATAAATGTGAAAACGGCTGTAAAAGGACTTATCACAAAAGTGGAAAAAAAACCAAAAACAAACAAACAAACAAAAACAAACAAACAAACAAACAAACAAACAAAAAACAAAACGAACAAGCATCACTGTTGCTCTTATTGAGGTAGGACTGGGTCCTGCATAAATGTTATATTTGGTATGGTGTATAAATGGTGTATTTGGCTATTTATTTGTAGGAGGTATTACATGTATCTTGTTGGTCAAGTGTTATTTATTTGTCTGTTGAAAATAAATTTCTTCAATTTGACCTACCGGGTCAGAAAATACGATACTGTCCTCTGTAGAGGAATTAAACAAGATGTAAATAGCTACAATTGGCTTAAATGAAAAATCACTTCATATCAATAAATATTTTTGTTTATTTACTATTTACGTACACACGAACAATATTTGACTACATATTAGCTAACTAAATATAATCTARTGATACTGTTTTACTCTTTCTATATAATTGGCAAGCTGTCATAAAGCTAAGATTCTTTCATCTTCAAGTGTGAAGGTTGTTGKTTTTTTTCTAAAGTTATACATCTTTTTGGTTTGACAACATAAAAAGAAATCCCACAACTCTCTTTTCCTCCTACCCTCAGAAGAAAGAAAAGCTTCCTCCCAGCAAAATGCCATATAATGTCTTGGTGTTTATAAGGGGGCAGGAGTGGAGGAGAAGATATTTGCATCTATTTGGGGGAAATAAAAAAAATTTTAAAAGGAAATTATAATTCTTTTACCTCCTCTTAATCCTTAATTCTAGTAGAGATTTTTTTGAATATGAYAGCAATATGGTAAGAAATTTCAAATTTTGTTCTCATATTAGGAAGAAAATAATATTAAAGCTAAAGCTGTTGTAAGCAGAATATGTGGCTCTTCTAAATGGCAAAGCAAAGTAATATGGCTTCAGTCATAAAAACTACTYGCCTTCAAGATTAATTTCTTCAAGCTGGTGGGGAGGATGACTCTAGAGGAATTTATAGAGTTTTAGAGGAGCAGGCAGATGTTACAAGGTGCATCTTTTACCCACTCTGTAGCTCTGTGTCATTCATAATGATGGTTAGAAGTGTTGCAGGCGATGGAAGAAGGCCATAAGAAGCCCAGAGAAAGGAACACACAGTATCTGAAGGCACCTTCCTCAGCCCTTGGTCTTCCTCTACTCTTTGTTCTTTCAACCTTTAAGATCCTTTCGTTAAAATGTGCTGAGGAAAGCTGAGCTCTGTAATCTGTCAACTCTACTCCAAATATTAAGTTTGCATTTATCTTTCCTCTTCACATACRTTTTTCATATGTAGAGTAGTTTTATCTTGAAATGTGTATGAGATCCTCTTGTTCTGTAAAAAGAACAGTGTATGAATGTGTGCATACCSTTTAAAGTTAGAACTTGCACAAGAATCTTAACACTTAATTTCAAACCAGCTACCTGTTTTTTCCATCTGTATTAAACATAAAAAAAAATCTGTTTCTTTCTTTAAGATATTAGAAAATAGGTGAATGATCTGAGCTCATAATTTTGCTTTCTAACAGATGAGGTAGCAAAAGACCAAGAGGAGAAAGATGGATTTCAGCAAGGGAAGGCAATGTCAGCTCTCCTGGGTGCCCCCACTAATTGAATTAGTGTGCTTCCCTTCTTTCTTTTTCTCTTGCCAGCTGACCCCAGCATGCCAACTGTGCAGGGAGTTGTCTCTGGGAAAATAAGTCTACTTACATGACAGCACAACCAAAGTAATCTCAGAGAAGTTAAAACCAGCAATAAACATTTATCTTAATTTTCTTGTTAACAGTGAGAGCAGTACTTGTCTCCTAGAAAAGCTGTTTACATCARAACAGCTTGTGGCTCAGTGCATTGCATCATCCTCACATTTTCTTGAATGCTGTCATTGTCAGTGTCCGTAGTGCTTAGTGTGAAACCTGTAGCTTGCAAGAGTGGAAAATGAGTTGTTCCACTGCATTTTCCTTTTTTGACTTGCCGGAATAGCACTATCATTTGTTTTTGAGAATTGGATAGAATCAGAATTTGGGTTAAATTCCAAACCTCAGTCTTCAGCACATAGCCATTTATCAGACAATACCTGATGCCCACAAAGTGTTTGGGTGCTCTTGCCTCAAGTTCTTCTGAGGCAGGACTTGTAAAACCTGGATCATGTGTCCTGGGAATAAAACRCACTTCACTTTCCCCTTGTAAAAGAGCAGTTGAAGGATGGCTGTAAAAATTATCCTGTGGACAGCAATGAATAGAAAAAGGAAGAAAATAATTAAAATTAACYTTCCCTTATAAAATAATGATGGCAAAGTGAATATGTTTAAATTCTGACAGATTTCAGTGCTCAGAGAGGCCATTTAATAAATTATGCATTTAATTCAYTTAACACTGACAGTGACCCAGTCATGCAGGAAGAAAAAGATCATTGCYTCTGGTTTGATTCAGACAGTTTGCATCTTAAAATGTATTTGATGTTCACCTTTAAAAAACTAAAGTAATCCTCTCCAGTATTTGGCACAGGTTAAATTTCATCTTTCTCCAGAGATAACAGGAACAGGTTCAGTCCAGTGCAGAAGTTTCTGTGCAAGCAGAGACATCACACCTTGCACAAACTGTTCTTTATTATTTGATATGTATCTTCTGGCAGTGGTAATTCTGAGTATTAGTTGTACCCAACTGTACTGAATGTGAGCTTCACAATGAATGCATCAAGYGGGATGTTTCAACCAATTCAGGACTACAAAAATAGCAAGAAAACAGCAAGCGGATGGAAAAATATTCTTGTAAATTTTCAGATTCAGATTCTTAGAAATTCTATTAAATTCTTTGAATTCTTACAAACATCACATTATTCAGGCACAGTTTATGGCTTTCAGTCACTTTAAGAAAAAGTTGCAGGAAAGGAAGAGAGACTTAAGTTGTACGTGTTAGATTTCATGAAGCCTSCTAAGCTTTTGGGAAAGGATATGGCAGCTGTCTGATGTTGATCTCAGGAGTGTTTAGGAGCAAAYCTGGGTAATATGATATTAATTTATTCTTCACTTTCTTATGTTTGAGATCTTGTATGCAGATGTACCTTTACTGGACAAGATAATTTAGGAAGGAGTTACAGGGATTTTACCCTCCTGCTTCTACCTCTGAGCTGATCATTAGCAGCTCATTTATTCCCAACACAGTTYAGCAGCCTTCTCTAAATTCCTCAATCCCAACTGTCATATGCATCCTGTTTCCTCAGTTGCACCATAACTCTGTGAAGGCATAGGGATTGCATTTTCATTGTGTGAAGGGCAGAATTTTGTGCTTGACATTTACATCACTGAGAGGCACAGATCAGCATGCACTGATATTTAATTTACTGAATGTGCTGTGCATATGGCAGATTGTCATCCTTGTATTTTAATACAATAAAATCAATAGGATATGAAGTCATGTCCTAATTTAGTGGTATGAAATAACCTACATAACTATCAATCACTCAATCACATTTTGTTTCTTTTTATCTTTTTTTTTTTTTTTTTTTTTTTACTTCTCAAGTTAAAATCAAAACTTATCATTCAGACAGAGCAAGGGAGGCTTAAGGTKAAATCGATTCTGGATAGCACCTGAGGAACACTAAAGCCCTGGCTTTTCTTCAGGAGGGGAAAAACATTTGCTTGCAGAATTCTGTTCCTTAGCAGGAGCCTCGYTTTTTTGAAACGCAGAGGGCATTTACCAAACAGAACAGAAAGTTAGTGCTTGGGACTGGTTATACTTTAAAGAAAACTTTAAGCTGACATTTCTGCAGCCAACTGTCTTAGGAGGTGCTGAGCAGTTGTTGCTGAAAACTGGACAGCTGGTGATTCGTGGGCTTGCTGAGGGATTGATAGAGCAGGCTTTCYTTAGGTTGTATTTTTGACCTTTGGGCAAATGCTTTGCTTTCCTTCACTCCTCTGCCATCAGGTTCCTCCTTACCCAATAGAACAGACAAAGCTTCACAGGCTGAAGGAGTCTTGTACAAATGCAGGTTCAGTGAGTACTCTTAAGGATCATGGATACGACATGGAAATAGGGATTAAAAGAATATGAATGTGTTCTGTGTCAGTGAGCACCTGACACATCTGCAAATTGCACAAATATCTCATTGTAATTAATCAGCTGTGGAATGGAATCTGAGTTCCACTGGAGTTAGTGTCAGAAATAACATCAAATTAAGTAACAATATAACTTTGGCTGTAATTTGTTGACACTCTCTCACTTTCCTAAATTCTCTCATTTCCTGACCTCTTCAAATGCCTAATCTTTGGGATGTTAGGAATCTGTACAAAGCAAATCAGTTTTTCATGGCTTAGTCCAGAACATAAGACTGAACCAGTCAGGCATGAACATAGAGATATTTATGAGCTCAAGTGATTATATCAGAATTTGATCCTCCTTGCAAGGCATGCACTCCAGAGTCAAATGCACCTCCTTTCACTGAGCCTTGGCAGCCTAGCAGGAGAGGCTGTAAGTTTGAACTCTGTGTTTGGGATCAGGGAATTTCTCAGCCTGCCAACGGACTTCTCCAATTATCTAAAGTTTTCTTATGTCTTTCCAGATGTCTGGATAATTGGGGTTATATGCTGAATTGTCTTATTTAATTGTGAACTTGTGCTGTTTAGCTGAGCTTCAGTGCTTGGACAGTCTTTGGGTTTAGTTTTTAGTGTTGATGTYGCCACCAGTGCAATCTTCAGCCAGAACTTAGAGAGATTGTACAGTTTCTGTGGTTATAAGTAGTGTGAACATTATTTTTTTATTAAATAACTGTCTGAAAGATTTTTCTGTTTGGATTTATTTCTAAACTCACATTCACTTTGGCTCTGCTTTGATTTTGACTGTTTCCAAGGGAGTATCTGCTGAGATGTTAGAAATTAGAAAAATCTTGCTTATAATAGGAAAGTGGGAGTAACAATTGTAATGTGCTATCAAAATCCTTTTCAAATAAAGCCCTTCCTTTGTCATTTTAGTAACTAACTGATCAAAACCAATGAATCTATGCTCCATTGTTCAGCAGTTTTTTGACATAGAAYAGAATCCAAATCAATCCAGAGTAGTATAATCAAAAACAGAACATGCCAGTCTTTTTCCAAACTACCATATGTTTACAGCTGTTACATTAGCAGCACTTTTTGGTTTGAGATGATGTTTAACTTTTTCCTCACATCTTCCTACATTTCCATAATAACAGAAGGAAGAAGGTCCAGGAATTTGGGAGGAGAAGGAATAAACTTCTATTAAGAATGCTAGCAAGCCTGTTGGGTCTCTAGTGTAGAGGTTCATACGTGCTGTATGGTGTATGCCAATTGGTATAATGACACCCCTGCAGAGTGTGCAATATTGCTGTATGTAGATCCTTGTCCTTTTACAGTMTATTTCTCTTTGACAAGTTATAAAAAGTGAAAAAGTGATAGCAGCCATCTATTTAAATGGGAACTGTAGAACTGGAAAAGTAGTTACTTTGGTAAGAATGTAATCTTTCTCTTTTCATTTTTTTTCCTGGTTTTTCTCTTTATTCTTAGTCCTGATGTCATTGTCCAGTAACACATCCCTCTCCCTGTGTACTTGGGTCAGAACAGTTTTGTAAAAACATTCTGCAGACTTTATGGAAATTCCATCATATCTTTTTTTTCCGTGTAAATAGGAAAGTTGGAATCACAGTGTTATTGCTTGTCTGAAGGTTGACACGGCAGTGATAGACAGTCCTTGTGCTGCTGAGAGAACCAGTCCTGCTAATAACTTCTCACTTGGCTACAAACATAAAAGTCAGCTACCATCTGGTGCTTAACAATATATAACAAGCACCCTCACCTGTGCTGAGAGGTAATTAGCCTGCCCTCTATTGCTTTTTCACATTAATAATAATAATAAACATTCAGCCACTAGATTAGCACAATGAAAAACTACAGGGTTTAAAGAGCTCTAAAGAGTCATCTAGAATAGCTGTGTTTTCTGTTTTTAAATAGAAAAAAAAAAGAATGCTGACACTGAAGAGATTTGAAAGGCAAAGACATTTCAGATCATAAAAAATCAAAGCTGAATCTACCAAAAGAAGTCTCATAAGCTACTGAAGTTGGAATTAGGAACCCACAMATTCTTCCATCTAATGGTAAATCTTACCATATGGAATAAACTGAATAAAACCAATTAGCCTGAAAGTATCTATTCCTTACAAGACACAGAATATCAAAATGACTACGAAGCTAAAGTGTGAGTGATTACCAAGAAAATAAATTATGGGGAGAGACTAATAGGTCTTAAGAACTGTTGGAATAAAATCAAGCTGTAGCTAAAATCCAAGTTCCTACATATGGTTTTCCWTAAGTTTGCGTTTCTCTAAGAACCGAGTCTGTACTTAGGAATATGCAAACCAGCACTCTCCTTGAGATCTCTGCCATGTATCACCATTTGGATTCGGTTGCTTTATATTTTGTAGGCAGAAATTGGCCTACAGAAACTGAATAGGGAGAAGAGAACCTCTGCTACTTCAGTCCTTCACATTSAATTTTTGTAGTGTTGTTGTAGTTATAGGACAGATTTCAATACTCCATTTCTTTCAGAATTAGTAAATACAATCTTTATTAGGTGGAACTTAATTATAATTTTAAAATTACTGCATATTSCTCTTTTAAACATATTTCACTGACTGAGGACTGAATTGAATTCTACTTCAATAAATGGCAGAACTCTTTAATACAAACTGTTTGTATTAAAAATATTTTTGTTTTTGTTACTAGTATAGGGTAAAGACTTCTGACTTCAGCAAATTTTATTTCATCTTCTTACATAATTTTTTTACATCTTGTGCATTACTTCAAGAGCTTATGAAAGAAAGATTCTCTGCAGTGAATTCTGGATTGAAGTATATTTTACCTAAATGTAGCTTTATACATATGGATAATGCAATTTTGTAATTTGTGCATGCAAAGTGTCAACATATTTTGAAAACAAATATARCATTCATAAAATTTATCCTAAATGTATATGCTAATTACATTGTTTTCTTGCCTACTTAAATTTGTATAAAACTRTGTTCTCAACTTCATTTAATGGCTCTTTTTAAAATTTATACCATATATTCTTGGAACAGAAATATATTTGACTAGGATATTTTTATAGCATCCTTCTTCAAACAGAAGATGAACTGACTTCCACTTAGAAATGCTTATTCCATCTCTGTACTGACAGCTGGTCTTCTTCCTTGCCTTAAGGCCAGAATTAATTTTTTCCTTGCTACACTGACACTGGACAGACCCAGGGAAACCCAGAGTCTGCTCTGATTTTGTAATTGTTATGTAGACTCTGTAGTCAGATGTAGACTATTCCCCATGCTCATCCTTTTAGGCAGAAACCTATGTGAACAGAGGCACAGATGCCCTCTSTCTCACATGACTGAAGAGTTTCATTTGTAGTGAAGGAAGACATGAAATAGCATCAGCTGAAATTAAAGGTATCCAAACAGGAACCCATGAGRAACTTGAGGTGGCACGTCTTTCAAGAGTGTTTTGAATGTTTTTAAACTACTAATATTATATTTTGAACAAGATGAATACTTAGAAGATGGGATAGTATAGGAAGAGATAAAGCTTTGGGATCTGTATAGACTGGTTAGTCTGATACAGATCCCAGGAAATCATTTAAAAACAGTTTAGGAAATACCATATGTCATCAATGTTAATCCATGTTAATTGCATAGAATTAAGTGATCATAAACAAGACATTCTGGTAACCATATCAAACAACAAATTGATACATGCCTGAGTTCACACAGCATACYCAAATTCTCTAAATTATCTACTTTATCAGCAGCATTGTAATTCAAGGAAACTTGTTTTATGTACCGTCTCATATTAGGCAGATTCCAAACTGAATTTGTAAAAATGTTCATTAAAGGGATGACTTCAGGATTACCTGAAGGGAAAGAAAAGTAACTTACCTAGGAATCAAGGCAACTTTTTAAGTCTGAGTAGCTAAACTTTTTCCGTAACCTTGTATTGGTGATTTGCAGGACAAATAAATACTGGAAGAACATGTAGGTGAAATATGTATTGGTTATATAATAAATTATGAGAAAGGCAAGACACAGCTCGTAGAATGATCCTCTAATCTATCTCCTAATGAAAGTAGAGCAATTCAACAGAAGGAAATTTAATACTGCAAAATTAAGTTCTTTCATGATCCAGTTTTCTCTCATGATGGCAGACCTTTCTCTGAAAATTGCTCTCTGGAAACTGCTAATGAATCATCACAGAAAATTGCCTCAAAAATAATTTTCAGCACCCTAATATGACGAAGAAAAATATCCCTGAATTGGCCCTTGAATGTGTRGGAATGGGACCAGAGGAAGGAAAGGAGAGAATGATATTATTTCTGTGCACACATAGAAGGGCCACTATTAAAATATAGTGTGTATCTCAGATGGGTTTATTTCCAAAAAGATGTGAAGAGAGCTATAGAGTACTTCTAAAAAGAAGGTAGAAGAATTATCCAAGGCGAGAAAAATAAGTCCCCTGAAATGAGAGTTGAAGAGTTCAATTTAWTCCAGCATGATCTTTAGATACAGGAACAGTGTCAATAGAAAAGATAGCTGAAAATTACAGGTTTTATCAGCTTTGGTGACAAAGTGTGACAATGTGCTTGATTGAAAGTTGTCCAAAATTACCATTTTACTAACATATGCGTTCTAGCTGTCACGAAAATGAATGAAACTGAATTAATAAAAGAAAGGACAAATAGAAAACATATCACCACTGTAGAGATGAAGTAGGTTTAAAAAAAAAAAAAAAAATTAATCCTTGGTGTGTTTTGTTGGTTTGAGGGATTGGTGTAAAGTTCTGGGTGTTTTGTTTGTTTGTTTGTTTGTTTTTCTTGTATTTTTCCTTTTCTTCTTTTCCCTGAAAATGYTCATCTCATTAGCTTTGTGCTACACTCACAGGCCTGCAGTTTACAGCAGGTCRGAGAAGGAGATCTAATGGTTCCTGCAGCACTGAGATAATGCAGGTCTCAACTGCAGCCACAGCATGCAGAGCGTCTGCAAGTCAATGGGCGCTTCACAGTCTGTTTGCACCACTCATCATTTGTCTATTTTTTTTCCTACTGTGCTTTTCTTTACTAGCTTGAGCCCATGGGTTACASTTTTTGCACTTTATCATCATTACAGCAGCATCACTAAAATATGGAATACTGATGACTTCTCTGGTGCCCAGAATACTGTGTTCTTTTTGATTTTCTGTGCTTTCTCCACTGTAAGGGCTTTTTGCTTGGTAAACTATTTTAACCGTCTGTTAGAAGACTGGCTAGCTTTCCTGATGAATCAGTGTTGTTTTCAGGTTTCCTTTCACATTRTGTGAAATTCACAACGTGTGAATTGTTCAAGAGCTGGATGAGGGGGAATATTTTCAACTGAATATTTTGTGAATAAGCCATCCTTTTCAATCCTCTGCCCTATATCTTTTTTATTGTTTGTAAAGTATCTTTGTTCTGTCCCAGTTTAGTAGCCATAGAACCATATTTAAAATATCTCAAATTAAAAATTCAGATACATAAAGTATGAAAAAGGTCATGGATTAATTTAAGCATTAAAAAGATAATTGACAGCTTCAATTGCCAGTAGCAATCCTGAGAAGAGAGACTGGGAAATGTCTGCACCTTGAGACAAAACTGAAACTTTAAGAACACTCCTCTTTCTTAGAACCTTTTACCAGAGTTTCTTAACATCAGGTCAGGAGGACAGAACACAGGGAATAAACTCACAATTGGGGTTTCACCTCTAACATTCAGGTTCAAACTTTTTCCTGACTTACTCAGATGAAGAGCCTTGTTTGTCTGTGCCCTCCTTGCCCCAATGCATTACTAGTGCATTACTTGATAGATTCCCTCTGGAAAATAACTTCTGTATTGGCATTTCTCCTACAGTATGGGAACAGCTACATGGATTTGATTGAATTTCAGGTCTTGTTATTATTTTTAAATGATCTGAGAAGAAAAAGAGAGGAGAGTGGCATTTTACACAGAAACTTATGGGTAATTATTGCTGGAAATGGAGGAAGAAAACGAAAAGAATAAATACTGAAAAAAGAGCAGTGATGTACAAATGTAGTGAAAAACTCAAGACTTGATGAGTGTTGGGAAGT
The DNA here is from genome assembly GCF_030028575.1 of Malurus melanocephalus. Lineage (NCBI taxonomy): Eukaryota > Metazoa > Chordata > Aves > Passeriformes > Maluridae > Malurus > Malurus melanocephalus. The sequence goes on along the minus strand of NW_026623257.1, from coordinate 3,704,999 downwards.
AGTAGGTTACGGTATCTGGAGGAATGCTTTCTGAAGATTTTGCCTCAGACATCAGGGAGGGAGATAATATCAGAACAAGGAGGGGAATCAGACACAGACCACACACCACAGAGGCTGGGGCTGTCCAAGATGAGGATAGTATTTAATGGGCTAATGACAGAAAATCATTTAATTGATTGATATAATSTGAAAACTGATTAGAGTGGCTCCATTTAGTGACAAACAGAAAAAATAAACCAACCTGTAGATCAAAGGAACAGGATCTGAGAAGCACAGGAGGACTGAGATTTGCAGGTACCTCTAGATGTCATCCAGTCCAAAACCCATGCTGAAGCAGGGACACCTAAATCCTGTTCTCCAAGACAATGTTCAGAAAATTTTTGCATATTTAGAGGGATGAAGATTACATCATCTTTCTGTGCAATCTTTGCCAGTGTTTGGTCACCCTCACAGTTGACAAAGTGTTTCCTGATTTTCAGAGGCAGACTCCTCCATTTGTTTGTGACCATTGYCTCTCGTCCTGCCACCAGGCACTACTGGGCTCCCTCTTCTTTGCACATTCCCTTCAATATGTATATTGATGGAACAGCCCAGGGCTGCAGTGCTTTGGAAGCACAGAAAAGGGATCTACCTCGAAAGCACAACTCTATCATCTTATTGATTAGTGTAAACATTTTGCTGTTTCATCCGCTCCTATTGTGTCTAAGTAGTTGTGAATTAACATTCATTTTGATAAAGTAACTTCTTATAAATTACTTTTCTTTCTGTTCTTTTCTTTTCCCCCTTATATGTTTCTTTAAAAAAAAAAAAAAAAAGAATATATATAAAGTATGTTCATCAAAGAATTTAAAGAAATACTTAAATCCCATTTATTCAAGCAGTGAACTTCAGTATTATGCTCCGGAGATAAGAGCTAATAAATGCCCAGAACATATGATTTGCATACTTYCATCTGAATAACAGGGTAAACCACAGTATCAAAGGTCAAACTTCTCAGTTATTCAATTTAAATTAGAGTGGTTTGTTATACTGTAAATGCTTTATTCTTTTTGTTGTATCTCTGTAAAGTGGGCAAGAGATACTCAAGTCTGAGTGGTCAGTCAGGCTCAGTAAAAATAGATGCAATAAAAATAATGTTTGAAGGGGCTGAGATTTTTAGGGTTTTGGGTTTTTTAGAGAACATTTCATATGGAATTACTTCATCTGTTTCTGTCTCTTCAGATCATCCCAAAAAAAAACATTTTTTCCCTCCTGTGAAAAAAGATATATAATTCCTGCCTCATCAGTCAGTTATTTCCCTTGAAAATTTTTATTTAATTTGTTTTGAATTCATGGAACTTTTTTCTGTGGCTTTCAGATAGGCCATTTCCCAAAGACCAGTCACGCTAAACAAATTTCAGAAGCACTTAGGTTTGTATTAGCCTGCACTTATGCCAAAAAGAGCACTGTTTCTTGCTGTTTTGTCACTCATTATCTTGCAAGCATTTCTGTGATGTACTACTTTGTGTAGAAATGCATAAGTAAATTTAGGTTTGTATTTATAACAGAGAAGATGCAGCTGAAGAAATACATCTTGCATTTGAAGTGCACTGTAATGAAAGTAGTAGCTCACTTTATGGTCCCCATCAATTCTCAGGAAAGCTCTGCACACACCACAAAGAACTTGCTGTACTTTGGCAGTAGAATGGCCCATTGTGTTTGGGGATTAAAGTTGTCAATCACATTCTGCTCCTCTTCAGTATAGTCAACTTTAAAGAGTAGTGGTATTCAGCAACAATTGTTTGAAGTGACAATTACAAAGAGGGAAAAGGGATAGAACCTCTGTCTTTWAACTTTTCAATCTACCCATTCCTTTGAAAAGGAAGAGCATATGTAAGAAGCCCAAAATATGAATTTTATTCCAACACAGCTCTTATAACTAAAAGAGGTCTTTTCTTGGTCTTCAAGGAATAACATAACGCTGTAGCAACCTTATCCAAAAAAGTTAGAAGTTTTACAAACCGAAACAAAGGTAAAAAATATGCCAGCAATACAAAAATACAAATGCACGTAAAAAAATTATGTGAATTTCAAAATGTGACAGCAAATAAAAGTAATATTCACAGCACAAAACTAGCAAATCTTTTGAAGTTTGCATTTCCTGTACTGAGAAAAAAGGGGAAAAAATGCAAGCAGGAAAGAATGAAAGATAATGATTTTAAAATAAAAATAAAATAATTTTTTAATTGACACTAACAATAGACAAAGAGGATGTTGTATGAATAAAAATAATACCTGAAAACTATGAACCTAACTTTATTAAACATTTATTAAAAACATAAAAACTGAAAGACATAGATAAAATTCTAATGCTAAGGGTATATGGAGTTAACCAAAATTCTGCAGGAGCTGCTGRCAGACGAAAATGCTTAAAAATAAGGTTCTACTATTTCTGTCAAAAAGTAGCCTGTATAAGAAAGGCTAAGGAATTGAATAGGATAATTTTTCAAGGGAATAAAATACAAATATATCTCTGTTCAACCCTGGAAATAAGACAGAAGCAATGAAAAAACCCTAAATATTTTATACTGCGTAAGATCTTTTGACAGAGATAGAGAGAAGTTACCTTGAATCCTTTCAGTGAGTCACTTTTGTGAGTGCATCTAAATATCTTCTTTTTAGCACGGTGTGGTCCCCAAATATCCTTTTCTTTCYCTGGCAGTTAGATGTGCACACATATATCCTTGTAGAGCTACATTGTCTAATGGTTGTTTACTCCTATAACATGCAGAGCACTGTAATACTTTTCCCATACAGAAAATAAATCTCCAATAGGACTATTTTACCTCGGAATTGTATGCTGAAGATGTATTATTTTGTTTATTTTTAATCTGCTGATACATTTCCATAATCCAGCTGCTAGATGATCGCCAACTATAATGCAAATTTGTAAATGGCATGTGGAAACAATGGTGAAATTTGTTAACAGTAGCAGAATTTAATTCCCAATTCCTATTCCATTGATTTCTGTATTTTTAGGAAATCCCACTTAATGAGTTCTTTCTGTAATTAACCATGTTGACATAGTTCAAAGTAAATGACCTAAACCTTGGTGGAGAAATACAGTTGGCAAACTCTCACAAATTTTAGATTCAGTGAAGTTAATGGTGATTTAAATGTGCAATGCGGTTCCTCAGTGTAATATCCTATTGTACTTGATCTTGAGTATGTAAAACATTTAACATAAATTATTTTATTATATCTCTAGTGCTCACTGCAAAACAATGTCCAGKTTGTTGATGGAGATTTTTCTTTTAGGGTTTTCAACAAATTCCAACAAAAACTTCTTTTTATCAGAAGTGATTCTTATTAAATATGAAAACAGTATTGTAACTAATTAAGAAATAATGGTATGTGTCTGAAAGCTGAAGGTTGTGATATTTGTAAAATATAAACTACATATATGGTCCAAAAATATACTATTACGAGCAGATCAGCAGAAACCTCTCAGAGATCCTGCAAGCACGTGGGAAGTCACTGTAATTATGGAAGCTGCTCACTCTAAAATAAGTAGGCCACGCATATGAACCTTTTTAGAATCCAGGGGCTAATCTAATATTACAATGATAAAAACTAAAATAGTATAAAGCGCCAATGCCTCTTTTGTGGTGCATGACAGCACTGAAATCAGTGGAATGTAAAGAAAGAAAATAAAAAACTCTGCAAAGTGGCAAGAATAATGACCATGTGTTCCATTGAAAATTTTATATTGAAGATCAGATTTGCTATTAAGCAATGGAATGCACRAGATACCAAAGCTATTATGTCATGTGAAAAGGAATTTCCTCAAACCCTCTGTGCTTGATAAAGTCTGGCAGCATCGCAGGAAAGGCAAGATCCTTGTGCCTGACCAGTCTGTCAGCATTCAGTCATGGGGACCCTTCACTGAACAGTGCTCTGGATCACAGAGAGATTGGACTGACTTGTTCTGGGTCACAAGCCAACAGAGAGACCCCCTTCCATCTCCACATCTTTATTTGGATGTTTTACCTGTTGGCAGTGACTGCCAGCATCCATGAAGGACTCACTCTAACAGTTTACGGAACACTCTTTATTAATAAGATTGTGGCAGGTTAAGGTTTGCAGATTGCTAGTGACAGTATCTGACTGCAGAAACATGTTAAAAGCGGTACCCTGACAAGTTCTGCTCCCTAACACTAGCTAGCTYGAGATAATCAATGAGCATGCATGAGGGTACGGCTCTTAACCCAATAGGAGTCCCTAAAGGGAAGAAGACTGGTTCAGCCCATCAAATGATCCCAAAAATTACAATGGMGTCTTCCCTGACTTTATCCCATTCTTAACTCACTTTTATACTATTTCTTTATGTTTAGGTGGAGCTGGAGTAACTCCAGTCATGTATACCTTTGTCACTGACTGGTGCAAAGTTCTAAGATATAGCCAATAAAATACAGAACACTTCTCTGTGAGGGGTGGTGTTACCTTGGAGGCAGATAGCTGGAATGGAGGTGTGCATCAGCATGACATCTGTGATCTCACCATGGTTGCTGGTTCAACAGCAAGACAACATTTTTCTCCCTTGCTTAAGGCCTTTTTCATATGTGACTTATCAGCTACAAGGTACCACYGAGGTCCCTCCCTTGCAAGGATTTCAACAGAGCCTGGCTKCRGTGTCTCCACTCTGTTCCACCCTCCATTTCATTTCCCTTAGCATGTCTTGTGTGGGGGAAGTCGRGCATGCTGACTGCATCCCTTCCAACTGCAACTGGATTTTCCCCTAAAATTTCTGTACTGTAATAACTCCTTTTAAAGTGTGAATATAACTTCTCGGTTTTCTCTACTTTTACCCCCAGTCATTTTCCCACATTCTGATACTTTGAGAAGCCAAACGTTGGAAAAGAGGGAAAGAAGGAGAGGGTCATAATCAAGCYAAAGATAGTATAGAAGTAAGAATTCCATCTTTGGAGCCTTTAGAGTCTGTTTTGCCTGCTTCCTTAATGAGATAAATGAAATAAAATGATTTCAGAATTTTTCTGAAGACTGTCTTAATAAGGAAATGCAAAAGTGCATTCTTGATGATTATACATCTTTCATCTGGCAGCTATGAAACTTGTGGGAGAGTGTCTTCTCTTCTGAGGATGTCATCATTGACACTGACAAAACTTTATTATACGGGCAGTTATATTCAAYTTACCAGGCAGGCCAGGAGTGTAATCTCTCTAACCATTCCAGTTTTGTTCTTTAAAACATTGTGAATGAGGGCCATTTTGATAGTTTTGTCTCTAGAGCTTCTCACTCAAAACATCAGTTCAACATTCTAGTCATCAAGGAAATGTGTGAGCTGAAAAGGCAGACTAGTCCTTAAAACATATTGGTACCTGCAACATGTTATAAAGATATTTTGTCTGCTTTGAGGTAAGCCAGAAATGTCTTTCAATAAGTGTTTTTGGGTTTAGCGAGAACCCCATGGGAGGAAACTTCAATGTGCACAAAAATGATGGTATCTCTGAGGCATTAGTAAGATTCGAATTTCTAAAAATAATCAGTCATGACTGGTTCTTGGTATTTCCTTGACATTATGAAATAGTATCTATTTTACAAGTCAATTAACAATTTTAAGTCACAGTAGAGTGACATGAATCATCAATTTAACAGTCCTAAATGTTATCATATTATGCATCAATAAGAATAATTTCTTGCTCATTCTTTTCATAGTTAGGTCTATTCTGTAGTTTTGTGGGTTTTTTTTTTTTTTTTTTTTTTTTTTTTTTTTTTTTTTTTTTAAAACTCACAAGATCACATCAGCAGTGAAGACAGGGGATACCATTTTGATAAACCATGTAATTGCCCTCAGGGGTGCGTTGCCTCTTGGGGTCACAGCAGTGCAGTCGAGTGCTGCACCTTGCAAAYCATCTGGCTTCCCCCTCTAGGCTTGGGAAAGGTTTCTGGACAACCTTAAAAGGCAGCTGCTTCTGGATCCTTCTTCTTTCCACTTAGTAATACGAGGACTTCAGAGAAATTCTGCTCTTTCTGGGCAGAAAAGCCTGAGTTGTCCCCTCACTAGTTTTGAAAATGTATGTTCTGTAAAAGTCTCTTTGAATTTAGGTTTCCATAAAATTAACAGAAACACATTAATAACTATCATTAGATAAAGAATGGTTTATCTTCCAACTTTGGTGACACTAATGAACCTTTTTACAATAGATAGGCTTAAAAACATACTACACAGAGGCAGTGAAATTAAAAAATACATTATTAATTAAAAGGCATATTAAAGGACCTAGGTCTTAGACATGGAAATAAAACCCTAAATTTAATAATGTCTGTGTTGGAATTTAATAATGTCTGTTTATTAATACTGATGTTGCATTGGGACAAAAAGAACAATGCTGGAGATCGATTTTTGCCTATTCATTTAGGTTATCGTGATGTACTGATTCCATTAAATGCCACTGATAAAAATATTTTTAGATGTGGTACCACACAGCATGTAAGGTCAAAATCAAATTAATATTAAATGAAATTAATATTAACTAGCATAAGCTTAAAACATCTGAACATAAAACAGTCAACACTGTGTTAAAATACAAGCAGAGAAATGTTAAATGCATAAATTTAGGCATACTGTACATTGAGTATTCATTTACAACAATGAAGCTCCACTTTTATTGAAGCATTTACAAGAATGASAAAGGATCAGTGATGTATAGCCCTATATTAAAAAAAGACTGGAAAGAGAGAGTAAATAAAGTTTGAGCTTTGAAAACCRTGTTAAATATTTCTATCTTAAAAATTCTTTAAAGAACAACTGCTTCACTCTTCCTTATCAATCATAATTTTAAGTAGTGTTATGGGTTTAGATTTTGCTTTTCTGCTACACTAAAAATAAATATTGCAAAACAATTTTTTGTGTAGTCTGTTCTTTGCATCCATATAGCTAAGTCCAGCTCTACTAGTAATAAATGCAAATTTCTGCAATTTTTCTTTTCTCATTGCAGATCCTATAAATCTAAGAATTGGACTTGCTCATCTTTTGCATAGCCAACTTAGAACAGAATTTCATACTACATTAGAAATGAGASTGGCTGGTTCATTGGGTGGCTGGTATACAGAGCTATTATAGATGACTAATGTGGAAAATATTTTTATTATAGTAAATATAGGAAAGGAAAAATAAAGGACCAGTCTGTTTTTAAGATATCTAGCTTCACTTTGCTGTTTCAAAGAAACCTCCAAAGCAGTTTCATCTGTCAATTTGCATCCTGCTGCTCATGTTGTTGATGAAGTTGCTGAACAGTGTCTAACCAATGCTGACTCTTGACGTGATTTTCAGAGTCCTAAATTCCAACCAGACTTTCGCTACCTTATGTCCATCCGACCCCTAAGTCTTTAGTATGGCTATGGGAATACTGTGAGAGAATGTGTCAAAAGCCTTACTCAGGTCGAGGGAAGATGTTTCCCTGCAGTGTTGGTCYGCATCCAACTGTTTCACCAGAGAAAACAAGCTGGTCAGGCAAGATTTTCTCTTGGTAAATCCATAGTTACCAGTCCAAATCAGCTTGCTGTCAATGAGCCTGGAAAGCTTTTTGAGGATGGTTTGCTCTATAAATTCGATAGGGTTTCAAGCAAGGCTGACCAGCCTTACTGTGGTTCTGTAGATCTTCCTTCTTACCGTTTTTGGAAGATRGACATGGTTTGCCATTTTTCAGTTGCTGAGGAACTCTGTTTAATAGAGGGCAATGTACACCTGCAGCCTAGACAGCCAAATGTCCTGATCTGCATCAAAAGAAACGTGGCCAGCAGGTTGAGGAAGATGATTCTCCCCCTCTGCTCTCGTGAATCCTGCCTGGAGTACTGAGTCCAGCTCTGGAGACCCAGCATAAGGAGGACATGGGCCTGCTGGAGCGAGTCCAGAGTGGGGGGGGATGAAGGTGATCCAGGGGCTGAAGCATTCCCCTGTGGAAACAGGCTGAGAAAGTTGGGGCTGTTCAGCCAGGAGGAGTCTTTAGGGAGACTTTGCAGTATTTAAGGAGGCCTACAAATTCTGACAAGGGCATGCAGTACAAGGACAAGGGACAAGGGCTTTAAGGTGAAAAAGGGTAGATTGAGATTAGATTTATTCTTCACTGGGAGGGTGGTGAGGCATTGGCACAGGTTTCTCAGGGAAGTTATGGATGCCCACTGCCTGGAAGTGTTGAAGTCCAGCTTGGATGGGGCTTTGAGCAATGTGATCTACCAGAAGGTGCGCCTGCCAATGGCAGGGGGTTTGGAACTAGATGAGCTTTAAAGGTCCCTTCCACCCCAAACCATCTGTTATTGTGTAGCAGAGAGTATCTTCCCAGATAACAGTGCTGGATGAATCCTGTCCCATTTTGTATTTCTCCAGTTTACCTACATAACTCTAAAATGACTGAAAGATTGAGGCATTTCATCAGTAGATGGAACAGATTTTCTTAAAAACTCCTGAAAGTCAGTAAATTGAGTTACCAAATACAGGAGTCATTAACCATTAGAAAAAAAATACCAAGGGAAGTGGCTGATAATTCAATTCTTCAGTTTCTTAAAGCAATATTAGAATCTGCCTGTACTGTATATATCAATCAAGCCTCAGTTGTTACGCTTACTACCAGAGAAAATGAGTGGAGTCTTTTGTCTTGCCTTGCATGTGACTGTTTATGTCATGCTTCCTTTTTGGCTAGAATCTGTAGCATTGCCATTACAATTATTTCCTCAGGAGGAGCCACTCACCAGAAGCTTTGATGTAATGGTAGTAACAATCAGAAGAATAAAACAGTAACAGTGATTTATCTAATGTTATACCAAAACAGACCTGACAAATTCTACTTTTTGAAAGACATTTTTTTTGCATTTTGGAAGATATGGGATCAAACCCGAAGTACTCTAGGAAGCCTTTTTAAGGCAATAAGGCTTTATATGATGTGCCTTTCCTACACCTTTAGTGAACAGATGGGTAGTAATCGGTTATGTGTGCAGTTAGGGCACTAAAGAAAATGTTGTCATTTTTCCCCCTGCTAGTCATTTATCTATTTAATTCTTTGACAGAACAGAGGAAATGTAACTAAATGTTCTGTTTTAATTAAAATGAAAGTAAATTTATTAGTCAGGGAAACTGTGTTCTGTTTATGCTTGGGGAGCAGAACAAACATATGTCTCTGCTTCATTGTTTGTCACCATCTAACACGAGGTTATTTCTTGTTGCTTATTTGGCCTATTAAACAGATCATACTAGTCACAAACTTAATTTTTCTTAATTCTAACTAATTATAGTGAACGGTAATAAGTAAATGGCAAAAGAAAAGCACATCCTGAGAAGCATTCCAGTAGATGGTGGTTTTAYTAAATAAATGGCAGCCATGACATTACCTACGTGGGAGCATGTAGCTGGCTGGTGGAACTGCAGTGTTTCTTAAAGTAAAAACAAAGAGATAAGAATCCACTTGTTTCTTGACTTTTATTTCCACCTCTTCACTTTTCTTCCAGTTTTCTTATTACCTGGCAACAGAAGGGCAGCAGGGATGGCTTTTACATTGGTGATACCAGAAACTTTGCTCCACTGGAATTTAAAAACCTTCAGTAAAATCTTATGATTTACCCCTTGTACTAAAGCACACTGGAGGGGGACATACACACAAGGCCAGGCACTGTAGGTTAGGAAGGATTCTGTGCCTACAGATTAGTCCATGGAGGAGAATCCCCATCAGGTACCATGAATTAAGGGTGCCCCCAAGGATGGCACTATTTGGTTTTTAATCTTGTTTTCTCATTTGACACTTCTAAAGGAAAATACTATCAGTCTAAGCTTTCAGAATTTGGAAGCAACCAATGAGTTTATCCATTCTTTCGCTTCCACTCAGTTTCTTCCTCTTTCAGAAACCTGCTCAGATGTTTCYTTTTTCTTCCTCTAATTGGAAATTAGATTCATCTGGTTAAGAGAAGCACTGGGATGAGACATTAAATGATTCTACAGGCCTGTACTAAACACTGTTGTCCACAAATACTAGGTGATTCAAGAACTCAGAGCTCTACTACAAAGGTCAGTAAATTTCAAAATTCGACTTTGATCTTATGKGAGTGCTCAACATAATTACAAAACATGACTAAAACAAATATTGTGCACATTTCTCCCCTTGTGACAAAGAAGGTCAACAGAATCCTGAGCTGTATTAGAAGATCATCAACAGCAGGCTAAGGGAAGTTGTCCATTGTCCCTATCCTGGTGAGACCCATCTGGAAGGCTGAGTCCTRTTCTCAGTTCCCCAGTCTAAGACATACGAGAATGTATGGGAACAAGTCCTGCAAACAGTCCTGTACCTCCTTAATGGATCAGAACAGCCACCATATCAGGTAAAGCAGAGAGCTGGTGCTGCTTGGCCTGGAGAGGAAAGAGTTCGGGGGAGCACTTTCCAAATGTAAACACCTGATGAAGSAGTGAAGGTAAAGAAGAGGAAAACAGACTCTTCTCAGAGATGCCCATTGAGTAGACACAAAACTATAGCATAWATTGATGTATTTAAATATGTTGCTAGTTGTGTATCTTTTTGGAAGGAGCAAAACAATATCTGCACATGCCTTTATGCTGAAAGAAATGCTAGAAAAGAATAACTGGAACAACATACAGCTATAATGCAGGAAGTAYAGGATACAGGAAGACTGTTAAGTTTCAGAGAAGTTTCTGTAAAAAAATTGCCCMATTTTTCCTTCACATATCTTCAGCATGGTTCAGCATTATGCTTTCAATGGAAAGGATACTCTCACTTTAGTAAAAGTCGCATCATCATCATCTTGTAACATTTTACATTTCTCTTTCTTTGATCTGCTGTTAGCCTACGGAATGCTGAGTCAAAGAGAAGCAATTTCTTTATCTTAGTAATGACAAAAAGTACATAATATGCCCCAGAAATAATGTCCTTTAGGACGATATTATGAAAATCTGTCTTTATAATGTCCCAGGAGCCTTTGCTTGTTAGTGTTTTTGTCCCTCTAAGCAAGAATTTATTAAAGATCCTGTTACAGTGGGAAAGAAGGTTGTATCTCACACCAGATCTAACAGCCAAATTCCACTGCATAAAATGTTCATAATTTGAAATAGGACATATTTGTATCTGATGTTTTCTATAGAGTGTCTAAATAGCCATTTGCAACAATTCAGAGAGAACCTTGACATGTGAAGATTTAATATCAGCCTGTGTATGAAAAAAAAAGTTTATTTTTGCCTACATTAGTTTTAGAAACATCAGGATAGTTTCATTGCCAGATTAAAACTTACAAAAATGCCACTCATTACACATGAACATTATACAGTTACYAGGAAGTATCCCATTTTACACTGGTCACTGCATGATCTACAATTACAGTTGTATTAGTTTCCTAGGAAACATCCCAATTAAGCAAGTTTCTTGATTGAATGGTGTCTATTATAAACGTTAGTGTGAAATTCCACAGGATGGGCAGAAAGATCTACTAATGTCTAAGTCAATCACTTCATTGCCTTCAGCWGAGTCTTCTTTCTTGTCGGTTTTCATGCAGAGACTGAGAGATTGACACACCATGCTATTCTTTAGTGGCCCTTTTTATTTTTTTCTCTYTCCTGCATTCAGAGAAGGACTGGTGAGCTCAGAGTTTTATGGTAACAAGTAGCAGAATGCCAGRTATTAATGTTGTTTTCTCCAAGTCCTGTCAGCGTATTTCACCTGCTGTTTGATGCAGTACTAAAGGCAAGTGGCTATATTATCACAAGTTTTTTGTGACTGGCAACTGTTACTGGCATCATATATCTAGGAACAGCTGTTGTTGTTTTATTAGAAAATACTCCAGTGATGCTCAGTGTAGAAGGAGCCAAGGCAGTATCAGCAGTGCCATTCCCTTTGCAATTAGCCTACTGTAGAATTTGCTAACCTGTATTAAAAATTTACTTTTTTTCTAAACAACTATTTTAATTTTTTAGAGGAAATGCATGCCTCATAGAATATTCAGAGAGACCATATGCAAAATGAATTGTCTTAATCCTATTCCCTGTGCATATTTGTGCACATTTGCCAAATTAAAAATAAAAATAAAATTATGGTAGAGGTATGACCTGAGAACCCTCCAGAGAGTCTTGATTAGGAACATGAGGATGGCTCAGTTGTATGTTCATCTACTAGACAAGTTAAAAATCTGTCCCACCATTATGTATGAGAAAATGACAATTTTGACTGCAGCAATCTATTTTGATATGATTTTCTTTTAGCTATCTAGAGACAGAAATGCAACAGTATTGTAAATGCACTTGATGTCAAAATTATTTTTGTATTTTTATGTTTTAATACATTAAGGTCCTCTTTTAAATAGAAATAGCAGTAGAGTGGAGAGTCAATTATGTCCCATTGTGATGCATCATCATACTATATACTATATACTTATTGTATATATTCAACTTGACATATTATGCTTTTAAACTCGAGGCCCAATTGTTAATTCCACTTATTGATATATTTTTAGGTGATGATTTCTAAAGAACTGCCATTAGTAGATCATATACAAGCTTCTGAGAAAATTAATTTCTGCATAAATGACTAGTTGTAAGAATATTTATTAATAACTCTGCAAATAAAAAAGTGTTTATCTAATGAGACAAGAAACAGATTGGGGGAGGGTCAGTGTTCTCACACACATTGCTGGGACTGGTTCTTATGCACTGCAGCAGAGAACAAAAATAATGATTTGTGAATGTGAAATTGGTGGCCCACGATGTTAGAATCCTTTGTTTTCACTCTTTCATTTCTATGAAAAAGGAAAGCGGTTTGTAATTTTTTGTAGGACTGGTAAGTTGCTGCTCGAGGTAGGGGTAACTATGTTATTCCCTGGTGCTTTTGAACAAGAGCATGAAAATTCCCAGTGCAATTGCTCTCAGTGTGTGAGCAGAGGTTCTTGGCAGCGACTGAGCTAATTTTCTTCCACTGCAGCTATTACAATGCACGTGTTTAAGAAAAAGAAAGAGCTGGGCTTGAACTTGGCAACATCCTTATCCCAATATGATCTTAGCCATTCCTAATCTATCTATTTTGTGTACAGGAACTTTGTAATCTATAAATGACCWGGAACTTTCATTACTTTATGTATTAATGAACCACTTAGTCTTTTTGTAATTGGCTGAATATTAGCTGGATGATTAGTTCTCTAGCAGTTACCTGCAAGACAATCAATGCCTGTTTAGCATATAAAGCACCCACAACGAGAGACTGATTTTGTGAGCATATCCTATAATTTGTTAACTAGAGCAGGAATTTTTTTTTTTTTTTTATCTGTAGAAATTAGTTTATTTTTGGTACACCTATATATGTCCTTCACAAATAGTCCATCTCCTTCTCAGTATTGCTTTTTAACATTTTAAGTCCACAAGTTAGAAGGGACAAAAAGAGCCTCTTCTTTTTTTTCCTGCCTCCTGTGATCATTGTCACAAGCTGTCAAGTCTAGGAAGGGAACTTACTGAATGTGATTGACAAAGTTCTGTGTTTTGAAATACTGCTTGAACTGTTAAGTTTGCTGGATTCCTTAGGCAAGACCCAYACACAAGATGACTCCAAGAGTTATATCCAAATTTCCCTGGAATTCTTTGGCAATACTGCWGCAGTCCCAGGCAGCAACTTCATTTAGAGGCTCTTTTCATCAGACTTTCTTTCCCCATGACAAGTTYATATTCTTTTAGCATTCAAACTGATGAAAGGATTGACCTAACATMAGTAACATCAAATCTCAGTATTTAGTCTTAAAATGTGGGCTTAAAAGAAATGTCAGAGTTCATTGAGGCTAATTTTTTCAAACTGTCAGCTTTTTCTTCAAATGGCGTATTTTTGAATTGTTAAGAAAAACTTTGATCATTGTATATCAAATTAGCCTGCAATACTGGCTATAATCCCTTTATACTGATATTCCTTATTGTGGCCTGTGAGAWGTCTCTGAAATATGTCAATATGAAAGTATGTGCATGTATTTATTTTATATATATATGCATATGTATCTTCATATGAAGAAAGAATTGCAGATTCACCCTCTAAATGCTTTTCTGGAGCATCAAGACTTCCCTCTGCTTGTCAAACATCTTATTGCAGAAACAAATGAGTTGATGACTTATGCTCTCAGTATCTGGTGAATATTCATAATTCTGTCTTATTCACAGGAAATTACTGAGAAAAGATCTTAAAATAAAATGTTTTGTTTTCAGCTCTATCCATGGGTTGATACACCTAGGCAGCATTTCATCCAGGGGTAGGTAGGCTAAAAGGCAACCCTCTATTTTATCTCTTCCACTTTATACACTGAGGTAGGAATCTTTGGAGGATGTTTTGATAAGAATTCATTTTCATGCTGAAATGTCTGGACCTTAAGAGAATGCAAGGTGTGTCTTTTCATTCCTTTTCCCCTTCCTGTTTCCCCCCCTCCATGTTACTAATGCAACTACCTCCCTGACAAGGAGATTAAAAATTTGCTTCTGCCATAGTGCAGTAAAATAGTGAAAGCATCTGGATAGAAGCAGCCCATCCCCCAGATCATGAGATCTGAATCTGGAGCTATGCACAGCCTAACAGAAGTTGCATGAGAGAGAACATTCTGAAAACTGTGTATTAAAGCATTGATTCATATGTGCTGCAGTTGCAAGCCAGAGGACGTATAAATAGCAAATTGAAACAGCTTCTATTTCATTCCCTCCAAGAGCTTACATCCCCCAAATTCAAACAACTAGCTGCTTCTTGCCTTCAATTCCCTATCCTGCTAGCAAAATCATTTTTAATGTATATCTCTGAGCAGCTCAGAGCGATTTTGTTTGAAAAGTTCTCAAAATCCAGCACTCCAAGTGATCTCAGTGAGCAGTGTTGTTCTTTCCATCTAATCTGGTGTAACAGCTTCCCTTCCGGTTATGTTAAATTGTAGAATTACTCTTTTCAGCTCTGCTTTTCAAATCCAGATCATTTGTACATGGGGTACCTCCTATCATTTATACTTCAGATGCTGCTTCTGTCCCATAATACATTGAAAAAAAAAAGAAAAAGAAAAAAAAAAAAAGGCAGTAGCTTTCTTTTCTTTCATCCTGTCATTTCCTGCTGGAGCTTTGGGACTCAAGCACGCTCTGGTTTCATGGCTCACTCCAGGGTACATGTCCTGCTGGCTGGAAGCAAGGTTCCTTTGCACCAGCAGGGAATGTGCCAGGGCTTTCACTTGTATGTTAATTACATTTTTAATACGCTGCCGTCGCAGGTTGGATAAGCAGAGTCTGACACGGCTGCCCCATTGCTGAAACCCTGAATCAGGAGGATGCCATTAATCTTAATTCCGAATGAGGTGTGTTTGGAGTAAAGCTGCTATACGAGGTCCAGATTTTTGAATGACTTTTGTATCAGTCAGCTTGCCTTGATCCACACCAGCCTCAAAGGGCACAAATTATCCACCAACTTACAGTCACTGGTGTAGTGATATGAATATAGGGGTCTTAGAGGGCAGGAAATCTTTAAAGGAGTGAGGCTGATCTGGTCGGGTTCGGATTGCCAATGTGACATCTCCTGCACCCCACCAGGACTGGAAGGAGGCATTTAAAGGACATCATTCAATCTGAATCTTACAGCCACCGCCGGACCATGTGGACGGCTGATGAACGAGCCGGCAGTGGAATGTTTAGCAGGCTGTGACGACTTTGCACAGAAATAGGAAAATTTATCGCCGGCTTGCCACAGCAGTGCCGTACTGCCCGCTTTCGGTGGTGCGCCCCTTCTGTGCACACCCGCCCCGCTCGGCAGCCCAGCCCTCCCAGTCCCCGGCCCCCCTTCCCGGCACCGAATTTAGGGGCTCGCTGTCACCCAGCCGGAGCCGTCCTTCTTCTGCACCTCAAGCACGAAAAGGGGGGTTCGCAGGCGCCGTGCAGTTGCCGGACAAAGATATTCCTGTACCCGAATGCACCGGTTATATCGGTATGGGAGGATGCATGGATGGATGGATGCATGGATGGATGGATGCATGGGTGGATGGATGCATGGGTGGAAGGATGAATCGCGCATCTGTCCGAATGCCGGGGCTAGCCCGGCTCTGCCATTGCGCGCAGCAGGCTGCGTGCGGCCCCGAAGTGCTGGAGCCGGGGAAAACAAGGCGGGGAGGGGAGAAGGACGGG
>NW_026623257.1:3684877-3688780 GCF_030028575.1 Malurus melanocephalus | reverse complement strand
GGGCGGCGCGGCCAATCGCCCGGGCTGCCGGCGCTGCAGGAGCGGCGGCGCGGCGCTCGGGGCTCCGAGGGATGCGGAGCCGGGTGCCTCTCTGAGGACGGCGRGCAGCTGTGCCGCCAGCACTGCGAAAAGTCCCCATTTGCTTCTTATAAATTAAAGTGCCTTGTCACCAGTTAGGGCAAGTCAGCCAAGGTAAGGCTTAAATAAAATGACACTTTAATATGTGGCAACATGGATATTTMTGGACAGCGGTGCCGCTAACACAGCGTTCTAAGTAGCGCAAAATATTTTGTATAATAATGCTGTTGTAGAGGGTGCGCAAGCAGTAATTTGTCTGTGTTAAAGTTACCGCTGGTACGTGAGCCTTACCCTTGTGGTGCTGTAGAAACGTGTTTGCTTATCCGAGGCAGTTGCAAAGGGACCTGCAAAATCCAGGCATAGAAAGGTAGCGGCGCTCTGTGTATGTGTTTGTGTGTGACCGCGTTCCTAAAACCTACAGTTCTGCTCCTGAACTTGTGGGTATAATGTTCAGCTGCGTTTTAATGGTGAAGGCAGGCAGATTCTTTAGCTCAGCTCACATATGTGAGCCTTT
The DNA here is from genome assembly GCF_030028575.1 of Malurus melanocephalus. NCBI lineage: Eukaryota > Metazoa > Chordata > Aves > Passeriformes > Maluridae > Malurus > Malurus melanocephalus. Next base: position 3,688,188 of record NW_026623257.1, on the reverse strand, counting down.
TTATACAATAGAAACGCATGGCATGTTGAACTGTATGTGAAGAACATTAAGCTTGGTATTTGAATAGCAGTTTCAGGGGTTTGGGTTTTTTTTCTCCCCATGTTTGTAATATTATGTGATAACTGAGGATTGAAATTGCAGCAAAAGAAGACCTCCTGCAGATTTACCTTTACCTGCTTGTTAAAGCTTAAGCAGTCACCTAACTTTACTTTGTAAAGGGCACTGTAAATAATGCACAGGCAGAAATAAATTCTCTCTTGATTTTCTCCTAGCCCACCCCAATAGTACCTTTCCTAATGAACAAAACTACTGTGTGCCACATTTTGACTGATTGAACTGTCAGTGGTCTGGAACTGAGTGCTTTGGCAAGCAAGGAGTTCCTCAGGATGACTTCCCTAATGCGTATCTTTGAAAACAACATAGTCCTGAACCTGTGTGTGTGTGTATGTGTCTGTGTGAGAGTCTGTCTTGTGTACATGAGTGACAAGATACAAGGAGGACAGGGTACAGAAGCCAGTGAAACGTGGCAAACGTAGATGCCTGTATGTATTTCTCTGACTGGGTCTCTGTGAAGCAGTATGAGCATTTCTTACATTTTAATGTAGTTCATCATTCAGATTAGGGATTGGGATAAATTCAATTTCACGTGCATCAATGCCCCATTAATTTTTCACGATCAGAAGAAATACAATGGAAAACACAGGTAAAATTATGACTTCAGTTGGCACAGGTGATAAAATCACTGCCTATATTCAAGGTACAGAATTTATTTTTCATTGCAAGACACTGAGCATAACTKCTTCCTTTCCAAATCTTTACTTCTGTGCTGCAGTCAACCATACACAGTTGTGTGAAAACACTGAAGCATTCCTTCTGCATAAATTGTTCTTTTTCTGAATGATAGTAAATGTTTGTCTTCAGGGCAAATATAAAATTAATTTAAAAGTTTGACACATGTTTGGCATTTTGCCTAACTGTAAAGGTAAGAAGACTGATTTATAGAAATAACCGAAAGGCTTTCCTAACCTACTTCACTGCCTTTGACWGAATATTTAATTTAATTTGATACTTTTCTGAAGAAGACATAGTATGGCATAGTTACCTAATGCAAATTAAGGTGTGGCTCTTTTTTTGGGGGGGGGGGTCTTTCTTTTTTTTTTTAATGTCTATGGAAACAAGGTACTACTTTTATGGTTAAAGTTACTAATCATCCTACTGAGGATGCAAGAGGACTGCAAGGAATAACATTTTCCTTTATGCTTGGATAATGCCAATCAAACAGAAAACAAACAATCCAACCAAAAAACCCACAAATCAAATCAACAGAACAACCAGACCAACATATTCACTGTTGTCTGCTTTTTCTAAAAGATGAGAGGAGAAGTAGTGCATCAGACAGCACTTTCCTTTAAATGGGAGCATTCACAGTGCACAAGCATGGCTTAGGGGGCACTGTGCTTCTGACTGAACCGTTTAGAGATGAGATTCAAAACTAAATGCCTTCCACTTGCAGGTACTGAGGATCCTATAAGACTTTCTAGGGTAGGAATGCTGACTCTGCCATTAGGACAAAACACCAGTCAAGGTTTTTGTGCTTTGTCCAGTTTAATTCCTCAAGTGACTTAATTTGAAAGCATTGTTCTTTATTACCTACATTAAAAATGTTTATTGTTTTTGTCCTGCAATGCAGAGACTGTAACTCAGCCACTTTGTTSGTGCATGCTGTGCTAATTCATGGTGGTAGTTCTGGTGAACATWTGCAAAGTTATAAAACAACTGGGGATAAATGTCTTCAACATCCAAAATTAGTGTGTGAGGGTGCATGTGTGCACGCCAGAGAGGCACAGTTGGTACTGCACCAGTATGGGCATTCCTGTGGTGCGTAAAATTTACATAATACCCTTCAGGGAACAATCTGTACTTAAAAGTGGCTACAATTTTTTTAAAAAATAATTTTGTCTCTGAACTCTAAACCTTTAACGTGTGAGCTATAATCATTGAAAATATGAGCAACTGAATTATTAGTTCTCAGGATGGTTATATGGAAGATTTCAACCTTTATCTCTGGCTGATAAATGAAACTTGAAAGGTATGAAAAATTCTGTTAACCATAGCTCCTGCTCCTGGTTAAGAGCTGCATTTCTGTTAATACAATTAGTGCTAAAAGTTATCAGTCTTATCAGATTGAATAAAACCAGCTAAATACCAGTGAGTCATCTGTTCCATGCAGATGAACAGGAGCTCCTCTTTGGACAGCTAACAGCTAGTTAGCCCTGGCAGACCTGTGCTGCAAAGGGGCCTAAGCTAAATCAGCCATCATGACACCATGGGACACAGTTTCAGTGCTTATAGGCAATTCAAAATAGAGGTGACAACTGACATGGCAGGAAGGGGAGGAAATACATAGCAAAGCCCACTCAACAACATAAAGTGATTGTATTCCTAGAGGAGAGTCTGTCCATCTTCTCCTAGAGGAAGGTGATACATGTGTGAAGGTCATAAGAAGAGAAACCCTGTAAGAAAACTCCAGCATTGCCYACAAAGGGTTATATAATCCATCATGTATATCTCACTAGAATTAATTGTAGTAGAAAACTTATTTTCCATGTTCATCGGTGCTGTAGTTTAAAATGTATGTGTGTGGCCTGGTGATAAATCAGGGTGAAGTACTTAAACTTCATCATCTACTCAATGGGCAGTGCTGGGCAAGTCACCAAAGCACTCTGTAACATCACGCATGACATGAGCAATGCACAGTAATTATAGAATGAATATTGCATGATACTCTTTTAAGAAATATTGCAGAACCTAATACTGAAGTGCTAGAGTCTCCATTACTCTGTTTCTTGGTTTTGATTGATACACAATTTTGTTATTCATTTCCAGCAAACAAAGCTACATGGATTCTGGAATTTCAAAGTATGGAAGTGGAATTTTTAAAAAGCTCCTGAATTGGGAGATAATACCCCATGTATTTTATAAAGGAGAGCAAAGATTGGTAGGATGACTTTTTTTTTTTTTTTTTTTTTTTTTTTCATCCAAAGCCAGCTTTTATCAGACAAACAGTTAATACTGAAATGCTTTTCAAGTTGCTTTTAATGATGTATTATTACTTTTTGGTGGGGTCTGTTTTTAATATGCACATGGAGAATCAACAGATTTTAAAAGAACCAGTTTGGGATTTGAAGGGAGTGAATAAGACTATTCTCCTATTTAGGGGTTTTTATGTGGAGGAGGGAGTTGTTGTTTCAGGTTTGTTTTGGGGTTTGTTTTTTTTTTTTTTTTTAATCATGTCACCCTGTGCTAGTTTT
>NW_026623257.1:3671956-3683677 GCF_030028575.1 Malurus melanocephalus | reverse complement strand
TGTTTGGTGCTCTTAAAAGCATGTAAAAATTACTGGTCACATTTTATGGCAGTAGACTGAGCTATTTTTTGACCCAGGTCATCTTATGTTAACAGATAAGAATGTGCATTTTCATAATTAAATTAAATTATTGATTTGAATTGTATGATTAGTCAACCAAATCAACAATACTTTGTTATACATTTGGACTTGGATTCTGTTTATTTTACATCTTGCTCTTGTTGGGTGGTGCAAAAGCTGTGAAGGAAAACATTTCGGTTCAAATGACTATAATTGCCTTAATTTTCAATAATTATACCTTGCAGAGAAAATACTCTTGTTGGTCTTTTACTTGTAAACAATATTTATGTATCGGGCAGTTGTTTGAAGGAGGCTTAAGATGACRTTTCATCTGGGGTGAAATTTCTCAGGCTTGTATTCGATCAGACTTGCAGWCATGTTGTGCTGTTGGTGCTATGAAAATTGATAGAACAAATTATTTAGAAAAMTAGAAACATGAAGACAATCCCTGTAGTTGCAGGGCAAACATTTAAAATATTCAGGCCAGGTTTGAGATGGTGTCACAGTGAATCCTGTGCTATTTGTAAGGTACAAGTGTTCCTTCAGTAGAGAACTTTCCTACAATTAGCCAAAAAATTAGTAGTATAGCAATGGTGATGGGACAATWGTGCTGTTTTAAATTTTGACAGTGTTGGAGTGTGTATGCATATGTTTGTGCATATTTGAARGAAAAAGTAGTTGCTAAAAGGGAGGAAAGTATTTTAGTTTGTTCAATAGTGTGAAATATTTCATTTGACTGTAAAAAGGTATTTTTAACACTGATGTATTGTATTAGCACCTGGGAAGTGCTGACTGTTCTAAATGGAAAATCTTGGCTTTCAGGAGTGGTGAAATAAAACTAGGGCATRTGAACAGCACTGTAGTATGTTAGCTATTAACTGCTCAGGGCAACTGCCAATATTTAAAAATTAAAGGGAAACTAATTTATATCTGGATTACAGTCCTCAATCACTATTCTTATATGTTTTACATTTGGTCTTTCAATAAATAATAAGCTTTCTTACTGGAGTAATAGAAAAAAGAAATAAAGCTACGCATCATTTATTACATGCAATTCCCACACACTTTGCTGATGAAGAAAATTTGTTATATATTTGCTGTTCATTAAAGCATGAGTTCTTGCATTCATATTAGGGAATTTGAGCTCAGAGTTATTATCTTGACTATTCAGCCTAGAGAGATCTTAAATATTTTTGTATTTGCATGAGAGAAGGTGTAAAATAATCAGTTCATTTTGCATTACATGTTAAGTTGTTTTTTTTGTATGTTTTTTTTTTTTTTAAAGTTATAGACAATCTAAGAAACTTCTAGAAAACTGTGCATTCTTATATTCAGTCATTTTCAATGAATGCACAACTAACACTTTGAAATCCTATGCAGCTTTGTACTAGAAACCCTTCTAAGTGGTTTTGGAAAATAGCAAGAAAGAAAGCTAACATGTTTTCAAGTGGTACTCAGCATTTCTAGATGGCTGAGATTCTTTCAGTGTCAGGTAARGATTGCCAGAGTATTCACAGTAACAGTTGATTCATACAAGGTCTAGTGGATCTTTCTTGTATATTCTCAGGATATCTATCCTATCTCAGGCATGCAGTTCCCTGTGCATTAACACAGTGGGTATATGCCAGAATTGTCCCAAGCAGCAACAGAGTATGCTCTGTTAAGGAGGAGTTAGTAGTAGTTGCATATGTGTTAACAGAGAATTGTTCCTCAGAGATCGTAGGGGTGCTTATGGAGAATGTAKGCAAGGTGATTCAGCCAACAAGTTGCTGTTTTTCTCTTGGATTTGTGGAGTTTTTTCCTGGGTTAATTTTCTGCTGGATTAGAGACTTATGTCATTTTAAGCGAAGGTTTGTCACATCCTGGATCAAAAGCAGAGAAAATTGGGGAAGCARCAGGCTGGATGCAGGGAAAGAAAAATAGGGTGCCATTATTTTGATAATCTTTCTTTAGCCATGAGGCASATAAATGGAAAAGATGACCAGGGGGATGTTCCTTTGTAAGAACCTTTGAAGAGCAGCCTCCTAGATGAAAACCTATTCAGGAGATTTATAAACACCTCTCAAGGAAAGCCAGCAGGAAGACAGTTGGCCACATAGCCTTGCATTGTGACTTGAAGGCTAATGAATTTGAGCTCTTTCTGACCATATAGATCAGGTGATTTCCTGAAACTGTTAATGCCTACTGAGCTACTGAGGCCAGTTTGGCTTATGTTGGTACATATACATWGTGTGTTTGCTATGCTGTCTCATGTCAACAAATCTCTTAGTTTTCTTGTTCTGAACTGAGACAGGAGATGTCCCCATTTATGTTTGTTTGGATTTTTTTTTTTTAATGGAAAAAAGGTATAACGTTGAAATGCAGTGAGTTTCCTCCACAGGACCATTGTGTGATAATTCTGCTCATTATATTATAATGGAATTATAATATTATAATGAGCACTTGCTCTATTCATTGTGGAGCTTAATATGTTGTAATGACTGTAGTGCCTCCCCTGCAGAGGAAAACTCAAGAGTGTCTCCATGMACATGGTTCATTTAAATGGATGCGTTACAAGTTTTGGGACTTGTGTGCACATATTTATTTACAACATACAGCTGYAATTTTGCTTTTAAAAGCAGGGCATTACTTTTCTTAACTTTGAAGAAATCCCAAAACATGGATTCTTATGTACATTTAGCATTTATATTTTATACGAGGTGAAAGATGAGTGGTTTCATTAAAACACTCTTTTGTTAAAGGGCAGGTTTAAAAGTTTTTTTCAGGACTGTGATGTGCTCATTAAAATTAAAGCTCATGAATTAATGTCATTTGGTACCCGACCACCCCTTCCAAATCTGTACTTTTTAGATTCATGTTTATATTTTTGAAAAATATTAGTCAATATTTAAGTAGATTTATGACATCTGCAGTCTAAATAGAGAAACTTTAATATRAAATTGATTTTTGTCTGCTGAAGTTTGTCAACATTCTGGCAACAAGTATTCAGGAAAATGAGAACTGGAAAGAGAATACAAACTGACTTGTAGACATGGTCTTCAGACTGTCAGAATGTCCAGTCAATCTTTGTAGATTGCTGATGATCTTGCTGTGACACCAAAGCTTTTTGTAATGACACTTCTATAATGTCCACACACAGTGTTAGCCCTAAAGGGAAACACGTTGCTCTTCTCTATGCTTTCATGATGTTGCCACAAAAGTCAGTTTCAAAACGAGGCAACTATTTGAAAAATAATGTTTTATCAACATTGAGACTTAAAAATACGAAGTAATTTTCTGAATTGACAATTTGTTTATCTTTCACAAAACCTGAAGGCCACAATTGTTTTCTTATTCTAAAACCTGCAGTATTAGTAAATTCAAACTCTTAGTAAATTCTTTTCTGTGCTCTTTCTCTACTGTGTCACTTTTATTTGAACATCTTTTACCATCCCCAGAGGTTTGCAARCAGGAATTTTACTGAATTTCTGAATACACAGCAATTATTTATTGCCTGATAGAAACAGYAGATAAGTAAGATAACCTACTCCCAGGAAGAATGTTGTAATGCCTGGTAATTCCAATATGAGGTCCTGCTGAGTCCCTGAACACCAGAGAGTTACCACCACTCTGGTAGGCAGCTGTAAACCTCCATGGCATCTGAGGATGGGGCAATTATTGTTCCTCCTAAGTTCTYGCCTTCCCAATTCCCCATTTTTTCCTTTGTGTCTTTACACTTTTTTATGACTTTTCATTGCTGCCCACTCTATATTTTCACTTCTGTCTTTATTTTAGCTATAGCTACATTAAAGGTCCGAATTCTTTGCTCCATTTTTGTACAGTCATGACATCAGAGAATATTATATTTGGAACAAAGGTGTACTTTAAATAATTGCAGAAACAAGGAAGTTCAAATGGATAATTTAAGTCAAATCTGCCCTCATTCTTGTTATTACTGTGAAGATACATTGTCTGCAGGAAATGATAGCTTATGGACTGGATGTAATGACTGGCCTTTTAAGCTCCAGTCTCCCATTTGTCTTATGCCAATRAAAGGAAGTGTTGTGTACCCGATGTGCAATTCTGCTGACCAATTTTAGCAATTGATTAAAAAGGGCAGAAAGTAAAGGATAAAAGAGATGAAATRAAGAATTCAATAAGGAAGTAAAAGTATGTCATTTAAGAAAGAGATTGAAACCTTTTTTTGGCATATGATACAAGAAAAGAAGGGCATGACTRAACCTGTTTTTTGCTCCTCTTGAAGTATTGTTCCAGATTATTGTAGGAAAGGTGTCAATTAGAGTCAGCTCCTTTATGCCTTCTTATCTTTTTCTTTTCACGAGAAGATGTAGTTAGTTTTACAGGTTGCCACATAATGAAGTTGATGTTTTTTCCCCCTCAAGAAGCTATTTATGCAGTAGATATCTTGCTCCTAAAGAGGATTACAGGCTTAGACCAAATAATCAGGGCTTGTAAATACTTTTTTATGATATTATAAGCAATATACTAGATATTGAAAATTGTATGTATCTTTTGCTTAATTTTGGTTCACCAGGGCAAATATATTTGCATACTGAGTTGTATCTCAACCTTGAGATATACTGAGATCCTCAGCCAAGGGCCTCMAATTCTTATTGACACTTCTGCTTAACAGCACAGAAAAAAACTCTGCAACGGAGGTGGATTCTGTTGGTATTAACCTTCCCATCACAGACCCAAAAGGGCTTTTGCACAGCTGCCACYGTTCTTGTAGCCTGGATAAAATGCAACAAAAATTTGTCTCAAGAATCARGCCTTTGCAACAAGGTCGACACACATGAGGACTTATTCAAAAAGCCTTCTTCAKATGTGTACATCTCAATTTTGGATGGAGGATACCACTCTTGTTCTGTCTGCAACAGTTGTAATAGTGCTGGAATAATCTACAGATTTAGGAAACTGTTCCTCCATCCAGTTGCTAGTGTCTGCCTTTTTTATGATAAGGAGGTTTCTTCTTGCTATAAGGCCAAAATAAATTCTGCATGTCAATCTTTTCACAAATTGAGGGAAAGAGCCCTACTAACCCTACTAACATTTCAGCATTTGAAATAGATTCATGTTTTTCCACTTAGTATTTCTTACAGCATAGCCCAGTTGAAGATTATCAGTTTGGTGGGGTTTTTTTGGGGGTGGTTTGTGGTTTTTTTTTTTTTTCTTTGCTTTTTTGCTTTGCCTTCTTTCTTTACAATTTATCTTAAAATGATGGGTCTTTTTATATGTTACAAGATATTTCCTTTGTCTTTGACTCTGTTACTTGTTGCATGAACACATTCTTTGATTTTTATTTGGTTACTCTGCAAGTTGTAAATAACTGTAACAAATACACCATTCCTGTGTGTGGCATCTCAAAAATATTGTTATTGAGTAGATTCCCAAAGGCCCTGTGAGACTGGTATCTTAACATTTATTCAGTCTGATCCTCTACAGTTTGCACTTTTTCAGTTCAAAAGACCACATAATTCTGCAGTGCCTAAAGGCATGAGAGATTGGTTTTTCTCACAAGCAAAATGAATAGGTATCTACAGCTCCCTCCATTTTGTTTAAAGTTTGTCTTTGAAAGCTTAGGATGATGAATTTGAGATTTCAGGCACATGCTTATTTCTTTCCATCACTTATATTTTAAGGTTATACTTTTCACTCCTTATTGTTCAAGTGCAGTAGAGGTTTATTGAACTCTTCCTTGTCATGCACTACAGATAGACTGCAAAACTACTTTTCCTTTTGAAGACCTTTTTATACCTTAAGTGGCTTGTGGTCTCTTTGATGTTGCCTAATTGGAATCTCAGAAGTGAAAAAATAAATAACTGAATGAAGAGATGAGCAGCAGGCCTAAGGATGTACATAATCTTATTTTGCTTTCAATCATTCTTTTATTCTTATGCCTTACAGTCAGGTAGCCCTCTAATACTGCTGCTTTATTTATCTCTATCACCCATTCCTGCATTTGAATCTCTCAATTATCTGTCTCCCACACTTTGAACAGAAGCTCCTGAATTTGCATTTGCCTTCATGGTCCCTCTGAATCCATCTCAAAACTTTTAACTGGCCTTTTTTTTTCAATGACTTGCCTTTTTTGAACAGTTATTTTTTTTTATCCTGCCTCATCTACTCGAGTCACCTAGTTTAGGTTTCTGTTTCTTAGGACAGGAGTATCTGTTTTAAAAATCTGTAAATGTGCTTGTCACAGACAGCTCAGCACAAGCCCTGCATCTGGTTTGGTATTACTCATGCCATGATGCTTCCCACYGGCCAATGGTCACATGGAGAAGGACTTGGGGATCTGATGGGACAAGAATTACAGCTGAAAAGTGCCCTTACAGCAAGGAAGGTCACCTGATGGCCAGCCACAGCAGCAGCATTGGGGCAGGGGATTCTGCTCTTCCACTGCAGTAGAACTCATGCTCCAAAACAAGAATGAGGTCAAGAAGACACAGCGATGAGTGGGAGGCCCTGAGGTTCTGGAGGGTGTGTTACCAGGAGATTGGAGAAATGGCACTGCAGGGAGCTGCTGGCAGCAGTAGAGGAGTCAAAGCCAGGCTTGCCTGGGAGGTGCACAGCAACAGGGCAGGGGACAGTGGCCACAAGTGGCAATGAGGGAGACTCCTGCTGGATTTGAAGAGATAACTTTTCACAGTGAGCAAGTTTAAACACTAGGACAAGTTGCTTAGAAGAGAGGCTTCCAGCCCTAGGGTTTTTTTTAAACTCATTTGGACATGGCCCAAAAGCAACCCAATAAAACTTAGAAGGCAGCCATGCCTTGGGGAGGAATCTGGACTTTTTTGCATCTCCAGAAGTCCTTTCAGCCTATATTTTTGCTCTTATTGCTCACTCTGCAGTCCTATTTGCAGTAAGTGTTGACTTTATCCTTTGCTATTTTTCAGAAATAGCAATCTGTAGAATTCTGTGGAGCTGTGTGGTGATTTCACAGGGATAAATTCAGTTCCAAGTCTTCAGCACTATATTTTGCTGACTTGGGAATGTATTGCATCTATAAAGTGCTCATTTCTAGTCACTTTGGATGTTAACGTCCCCTTCAAACTTCTGTAATTGGAGAAACCAGGATAGAAAGATAGACCCATTTTTAAAGGATCCTTTTTTTATGTGCACTGATTACTAAATCAAGWACCCTTCTTCTAAAAATACATAGTTTTGAGAGAGGTAAGGGTATTTGTGGAGAGGTAAGAGCATAAATGAATGGAAAAATGCAAGACTTGGAACACAAGGATAAGTAACTTGTTTGTCATAATGGCAAGAGCAGAATTGGTTTATAAAGTTTTACATCTTTAAGGCCAAAGGAAAAGATTAACCTGTCAAGGTGAAACAARATATTTRTGTCACCTAGGAGTAAGATWCGAAAAAAAAAAAAAAAGTGATGACCAGGAAGACCAAAGGCTTGCTTGGCACTGGAGTGCCATCTGAAGGGAAGACGTTTASAYTCAGGAAACAATTGCTCAGATGGACAACAGAGGGTTCTAGAAAATAATGATGACAGACACATTCTCAGTGTGCTTAAAATATTACCTTAATTTCTCAGATAACCCTCTTGCTTAGTAGAGCAGAATTAAAGTCCTTCTTCTGATGTCTCTGAGTTTAGAATTAGTTTTTCCCCTCAAGCGCCATGCCAGTACAATTAAGAACGTTAATTTACAGCGTGGCCTGGCAGAAAATGCTAATCTGTAGTGCTTTTATCAGTGGGTTGGGGCCCTGGCATTAAGCATAAGGAAACATCAGCTGCCCTAAAGGACCTGTACTGCTTCATTTCTGAAGATGTTTATTAATTTCCTAATTTTCATTGCAGCTTTTGATAATCGTAAGTAAATGTTACGTGTGTAGGGCATTGTGTGTTTGGAGAAATCTCAAACAACCTTATTGTTATCTCTCCCCTGCACATGCTAAATAGTGTGGAGAAAATAGCCTTCTTGCAGATGGACACAGAAAACAATGCAGACATTGCACTAAGAAAGATACCATCTTTGTAATTATTTGTAATATTTTATGAAGAGAATAATGCCATGTTATAGTTMTTTTCTGCTTTAAGTTCTGCAGGAACATGTTTTTGAAACAAAAGTATTTTTATGTTGCTCTGCTAAGTTGATTTTATCCATTAGTTTTAATGCATTAGGTTTTGTTTTTTTTTTTATTTTGAATGTGTGACCTATTCATGGGCAAGGTGCACCTCAGTATCACCTTAGAGACTCCTTTCCATCTGATTTGCATGAACTATTGTATTCCATCTTCTCTCAAATRCTATTGAATGTATTAGCTGGCACATGATAGAATCATAATTGAGTTCAACTGCCAGCTCTGGCCAGCTACTTCAAAATAATCAAATGTTTCTATTTCTTGGAAGCAGCACATACAGTATATAATTTTTGATATACAGGGGAACTGTTGTAGTGCCTCTTAGAAACACCTGGCTTCTTTTCTGCTTCTTTGAATGAGAAAGATATTGGATGTTTGTTTTCTTCCCAACACAGAAATCAGTGTGTGTTATATCCAGTGTGTTATATTACAAAAATAAAGATTCCACTCTTACCTTTTCTTTCTTTTACATGGAGGCAGTGTGTCATCTTTGTGAACTTATTACAGACCGCCGGCCATGGAGAAAGCAAACATGACATTTCTTTGGTGTTAATTAATGACTGCCTCTCTTTAATGTAACTTGAAGGGTTAAAGATGCTGAGTTAACATCACAGTAACACTGCTTTGCAAGCACCTTTCATATTCCCATCTGAAATTTATGATCTCTAGTACAGAACCGGGACTACAAATAACTCCTAATCCAGTTTCTGAAAACTGTTTCCAATGTGTGAAAAGTGTTTCCAATTCTATCACAGTAAGATTTTTCATTTCTGGATTTTGTGAAATTTGTAGAGACTAAATTTTATTTGAAGTAAGTGGAGATGAGAGCACATACTTTTAGCTAGAGCAGGGGTCTGGAGCCCAAGAAGAAGGTGAAATTGCTGTTTCCTTACTTGCAAGAGAGCAATTTTTAGCTTGTATAGCAGGCAGCATTTACTTGTGTTTAGTGGTGGGTCTTGGTTAGATAGATATGCAGAGGGGCTGAACCACTGCTTGTCTTATACCATTGGTTCTGTGGGACTTGGCAACAAATGGGCTCATAGAGACAGTGTTTACATGCACCCAACACACAAGCTCTGAAGCCAGCTGTTGTGGCCATAAGATGACCAAGGAAAGGGGAGAATTGCATCGTGAATTTTTTATGCTGCTGGGTTCTGTAAAAACTTCACATCAGCTACTTCCTGTGCCACTGTATGAATGTAACCAGTCCTGGAATAAATCTTATCTTGTAAGGATATAGTTTTATTACATGCTGCCWCGTGCCTTGTGAGAATTCTTGTGGATTCATATTTTTACTGGTTTCGGTTATTCCATAAATGCAAGATAGCATAGAAAGCTGAGGAATTTTGTTCTCATTTTTTAGGTTTTTTTCTTAGAGCCATAGCCAATCTCTAAAAAGGTTTAGTGTTGTATCTGTGTTAATCTGCCATTTCTTCCTCTCATCTGTCCTCCAGAATTTTGAGACTGGGGTCTGAAATGCTGATTTGGGTGCTGTTGAGCTTGGTGGAAAGATTACAGCTCTCAGCATTCTCTACTGCTCTTCACTACATCCTGCCAGAAATTATCGTAGCCAACTCTCTGACAGTAGAATTGCATTTGTGGCCTCTCCTTACCTTGTGTCTGTCAAATAACCTGCACTTAAAAACAAAGTTTATTTCTGACACTAAACGTTTTGGCCRTTTAACTTCATGCATGAAGTTAAGCCATTGGACCTGAGGAGYAGCAACAGCAGGAGAAGAAAGATGCTAGCGAGCAAGTGGGGCATGTTGTGGATGGTAAATTTTTGCTTTTTGACTTAATTCACTGTCAGCCAAAAAGAAAGCTGGTAAYAACAGTGCGGTTCTAGAAGCGTGAAAAGATGGGTGGAAAACAAGCAAAATATGTCATAGATTTGATGATAAAAATATTTCTTTCTAGATTTCCTTTTTTGAGTTTTATCTTGTTGTGATTGGACCCAAATGGAAGTTTTCTTCCTTATAACRTTTTATTTTTATACCATGAGCAAGTGGTTAGTGATGCCTCAATATGAGATTAATTTTTATTTTAGATAAATTTAGAGAACTGCAGAATGAAGCCTGCTTAATGAAAACAGGTCTCACAAAAATTAGCTCTGAAGATAATGAGCCAGAAATTTTGCTGATTAATGCCTGTTGCARTATCAGTGAAGTCAAAACAGCTGCATAGAAAATAACTTGGAAATAGCTTGTGAACATGTGCAGAAATCTCACTTTGGAATTATTTTTTTAATTCTTTCCAGTAGTTCCTAGGGTTACCTGAAATCCTCTATCATTACTTTCAAAAGTCGTTGTTGTGTCTGTAGGTCACAATGCAGTTGATAACAATTTTCTTTGAATCTAAACTTTTTTTTTTTTTTTTTTTTCTCCTCAAAAAATGTCTAGTTAAATATGACCCTGGAAGTTACGAGGCACAGGTCACAGTTGCTTCCAATGCTGTTGTGGCAGCAATATATATTTAAATGTTCTTTGACATGTCTTTCAGAAATGCAGATGTACTTGGGAAGATAAAAGGGGGTATAAACTAAGTGGACACATGTTTGCATGTGTCTGTGTGGTTATCTGTACTCCTATGAAGGCTGACTTTCTGATAAACTCTYACCAAAAAAACCTATGTAAAGACACATGTGCTGCACTGTCTTTATCTCACCATATTAATGTTATTTTTACTAATTATAAAAATACTTTAAATTACATTCGTTGTTTGTATGAATATTTCCCATGTTCTAGTGGGTCTGGAGCTGACCCATTGAATAATGAAAAAGCTTTTGTAGCTGGATGTACCAGTCTAGTTATTAAAGGAAAGGAAAAAAAAAGTTATGGCCTAAAAAAAGTACATGTTTGAGATACTGTTACACTTTCATTTATTTTAACAGTAGATACAGATAACTGGTTGGAACTGATAAAATCATAAGAGATTTCTTTCCAGGCTCAGATCTTTTTTATGCCTTAGTTAGCTACGGCACTATTTATCTTTGCTCTCAGTTTACAGTTTTTCAGAACACAAATGTTTTACAGTCACTGTAATCACAGAAAGTTTACTATTCAGATAAAGTTTGGTTTCCTACCAGAGGTCTAAAAGATTTCCTTTATAAAAGTAGTGGCTGATCATACTTGTCCAGTGTAACAGACTTACTGGAAATCATAAAGAGAGAAAGATCTAGGCATTGATCTCTACTTTCACGGATTCTTAACTTTATGTAGTGTGTCTAATTCTGTTCCAGTGGTAGAATAACTCAGTCTGTAATGCTGGACATCCAGATAAACCTGCATAGGATCAGAACTGGGTAACCTGCTGTTGAGTAGGTGACAAAGGCTAAAAGAGCATCGAAGACTTAATGTTGTAGCTTCTTTCCTTACAATATATGTGACACAACTGACATGAAATGGAAAGATTCAGTTGTTAGATCTATAAAAAATACCCACAAAGCACGACCAAGATAAAAGTCACGCAGAGTGGAAGGTCATATTTTGTTCTCAAATGGATGGTTCTTTGACTATAGGTGGTTTAGCAACTAAAACTTGTGGATTTTTTTTTTTTTTTTTT
>NW_026623257.1:3655284-3671419 GCF_030028575.1 Malurus melanocephalus | reverse complement strand
CAACCTGGATTTGTTGAGTGTGTTGCCCTGGCTCAGGATTGCAGATTACCACAAGTAGGGATCTCTCTGGAGCTTTCAAAGGTAAAAGACTTCACAAAGACTGCTTTCAGAACTTGTATGAAAACATTAGCACAGGAAAAAGTCTTCCAGTGATTGTTAAGAGGCTACTTAAGTATGTGCAAAGCATGCAACAGCTTGTGCCAGTATTCAGGACATAGGAAGAGGTTTTACATTTCTGTAGAAGTTTGAATGTTTAAACAAATATTCCATGATCTTAATTTTTTGATCAAAGTGGACAAGAAAAAGGAMTGTGACTCCCTATATTAGAACATAGGTTGTCTTGGGTACATTTCAGAGTCTTGTGAAATGGGATATTTTGAAGAAAACCAAATGTCTTGACTAAGGTTAGCACTGAAGGAAATTCAAATTCCCCAAATTCTTGAAACCTAATGCTGTGTTAGGAGCAAAAAAAAGAGAAGTACATCTCAAAATCTGAAAGTAACTAATAATCTAGAAAATGTTTACTGTTTAGGTCATTAATCTAGTGTGTGTGATACTGTACCAATAAGACCAGCAATGTAATCAAAAAGAGAAAGCAAGAAAAATGAACCTCACTGTTGCAAGAAAGCAATTTAATACATGGAAGAATTCTTTTTGTAGTAATTACTGAATTTAAAATATCTCTGGGTTTGGCTGCAGTATATATCTATTTCTGATTTTTTTTTGTTTTATCATAAATACCATATGTCAGAGGGAATAGACTTTTGGTATGACAACATAGTATTTTAGTTCCAGTCTTAGAGTAGGCCTTAGGACCCRTTATATGAAGCATTTCCAGGGAAAATAAGTATGATTTATTTTCTCATAACTCCATGGAACACTTATTGTGTTTAACAAAAATAAAACCATAAAAAAAAAAAAATCCAAAACATTTCTTAATGGTTTAAAAAAATAAAAAAGAATTAATATTTTATGTTAGTGATACATTATTTGATTATTTCACTATTACAAGGATAATTCTTCATTTAAATATCTCCTTTATTGTGCTGGTTAGTCAGACCATTGCATTATTTCAAATGTGTTACAGAGAATCTAGAATAGGGAGATTTAGCCCAAATGTTTGATTATTTTTTTCAACAGTCTTCAGACTATATTTTCAAGTAACTAKCATCCATTACTGTTTTAAAAATTTACAAAATTTCACAATAGGATAATAAACAAGGCTAACCTAATACTAAATTTGTTAGATACGTCTCAATAAGGGATTTCACAATTTATTATAGAATGCAATGTTTTGATTTGTAAATCAGAGGTGCATTTTATGTTGCAGCTATATTGTTAGTATATCCTGACTTATGGGTTAATAAAGACCGATTATGGATTATTTTGGCTGGGGATATTCTTACAGATTTTTTTTTTATTTCTTATAGATTTTTTTTTTCAATTTTAGGAAAGGAAAGGTAAAACTGATGGATATATAAATATATACTCTAGATGGGCCTAAGATACTGGAGGCAAGCACCTTGCTCAGCACTCTCAGCTGTTGGTGTCATGCAGCTGTGACTCAAATCAGTAACAGATGTCAATACTTCCATAATCTTACACAGTGTTTGTTCACTGTATGGATTTGCTCCATCACATAAATGAACAGAATATGGAAAGAAAAGCATTTATATAATGAAGTTATTCAGATGTTTGATACTACTGTGAATTGTGATGGTTTATGATGTTTTATGATTTCTACTTCTCTGCYTTTGGACATAGCTCATAAAGACAATCCTTTTGAATTACATGCTGTACAGACAAAGACAGRCATTTCAAAGTGTGCCTTGCTTTCATTTTCCAAGTGAAAAACATATGAGGTGATCTTCTAGTTGACATTTGGAAAGGATGTCTGTCTAAATTCAATCTGTTTCCTTTTAACCACTTATGTGGTTTGCTAKKACATTCTTACTTAACCTGTAAAACRCATTAACAGATTGACAATTGACTGTATCTTCTCAAAAGTGCAGTGRTGGGTTCATGTGTCTTCATGCATCATAGCTTTTTAAAAGTTGCAAATAGTATGTTTTTTGATTTAGATGAACTTCAAGATGAAGTGTATTTTAATGTGCAACCTAAGATTAGAACTTTGTCCTTTCAGGCCACTTTGTGTAAAATGATGCAGTCATACATCCAATGTTCAGTCATCTCTGTTAATCACTCTATCTTTGTTTACATGTTTGGGCTTCTGAAACTCATTTTATTATGCCTTAAAACTTTTTTTTTTTTTTTTTAATACAATTTGCATTCTTCTCATTGCCCAGTTATCTTATGTGTTGTCAGCAAGGTCTGTTACTTGCTACTGATTAGGATGGCAGACATGTAAAAGACATAGATTTTTCTCAGCCCCACTGATTGCTGGTGCTGARGAACAATCTAGTCTACGTGATGTATTTTCCATATATATAAAGCATATCTTTTTTTGGCAAATACCATATGGAAAGGTGTTGACACTTCATGTCATCCTCTATCTGTTTTTGTCACAAAATGGTGTCTGAGATGCCGTGTTTATGTACACATAAAAGGACAGAAAAKAAGCACATAACTTGCTTTACTCTCATAATTCAGCAAGTGGCCATTTGTGCAAGTGTGGGTATAAGTGGTAACCTAAGTTGTCTGTTTTAGTTGATCAATTCTTTTTCTYCACCTAAGAGAAAAACCTGCTCATGGTTGAAGTGGCTTTATAATAAAACTGCAGAAACAGAAAGCTTTAATTACAGATTCACATGCTTGAAAATGTAATTATTGCAATTATGTGGATTTTTTTTGTCCCTCCTGTCTAGTAAAACTGTAATTAAAAAACAATGAGTATGTTCATGACCAGAAATGTCTGAGACGGTTGGATTTATCCAGTTCAACAGTAAAAAAGTTGCATAGAATCTTGAGTCAACTTCTGAACCTCTTGTCTTTTTTGATTGGTACCATAAAAATAGTGTTAAATTATGTCAACGACTGCATGGAATTTCATGTATGGAAATGTCAATTTACAGACACATATGCTRAAAAAAGTGTGTTTAGTCACAAAAGATCTCAGACATATCTAGCCACAATTCTCACCATCTTCACTGCTCGTGTACTTTATTTTAAATGCTGTTCTCTTTTGTTGTATCACTTACTACCCAAACTGTAGATAAGACTTTTGACTCACCTGATAGAAATGAAATCTAGGTCTTCCTCTAGAGAAGTAGGAGTAGAGCTGCAAGTGTGAGCCTGGAATCCAGGAGATTATACAGGGAAAAAAAATTAATGTCAGATTCTCAAATATACAGATTCTGTGGGGTTATAGGCTTTACAGAAGCCTCAAGAATATTTTCTGTCTGAATAGTCAGGTTTATCAAAATGGGTATTCCTTTTCTGTTAGGCTGGGATAATATACAACAGTCTTAGTGCAACTGCTCTGTAATGTCTARCAGACTAATTATACCAAAGGCACAAGCTAATTAATTGCCTGGAGCTCACAGTAAGGAGCTGTTGTTCATGCTTTCTTTATCTGGGGTACAGTTAAGTATTGTGCAGAAGTACACTTCTAAGACTTTGTCTGCGAAGCTTGAAAGACTTCTGACACRTGGCAACAAAGCTTAGAGAAATCTTACCTATTCTCTTTTACTATACTGCATATTCATAAYCATTGAATCATTATTACTTCGAGATCTGTAGTGACGTTCTTAAAAAAATTAGAAAACTCACAGTGTGAAAACTTTTGTTCATACCCTCTTGCATCTGTACATTCACAGGCAGATGGAAAAATGACCAAGACCTTTTTTTTTTTTTTTTTTTTTTTTTTTTTTTCACCTAASRGTCATTAATATTGTCTTTTRYATATGGTTTGCACTATGATRCTACCTACAGGCCCTTGTTAGTATAATGCATGGAGATGGGTAATGCACTGGTAGAATTAAAATTAAAAAGGCTTTGTTGGAATTGCTGTATCTCATAGTTCTTCAGAGCATTTGCTATTTCAATATAATTCCTAGTGTGGTGTTGTGTGTATGGTTGCCTGGAAACACCTTTACATATATTTGATAGAAGGTCTTTTAAAAATTAGGGAGCACAGAATCATGTGGGATGGAAAGGAGCTCTTGAGATCATCTGGTCTGCTCATCCAGCTCAAGCATGGTCAGCTACAGCATCTTGCCCAGGAACATATCCAGTTGGGTGGTGAATAGTTTCACAGAAAAAGATTTTGTGACCTCACTGGACAGCCTGCCTTACTGCAGTAAAGATGCAGTAGGATCTTGTGTCCATTTGGAAGTTCTTGTTTTGTCAGTTTGTGCCTCTTGCTCTGTCCCTGGGCAGCACTGAGAAGTCTCTTTCCCTTTTATTCATTCTCTTCCTTCAGGTATTTATACTCATTGGTGAGGTCCACTCTGAGCATTTTCTTCTCCAATGTCAACAGCTCTGCTTATCTTTTGCATTTAGGAGAGATGCTCCAAGCCCTTCATTATCTTCTTGATTATTTGTTGAACTCTCTCCAATATGTCCATGCCTCCCTTGTACTGGGGAGACCWGAACTGGACCCAGGACTCCAGATGTGGACACACCAGTGTTCTGTAGAGAGAAGATCACCTTCTTTAACATTAGTGGCAAGAAAATGACATAGCAGTGACAGGGATGTGGCATTAGAGGGTTTTGGCTTTCCTTTTCCAGGGCCACTTTAAAKATTACAGAGCTGGAATGTCTGCACACAGATGTCACCATGTTTTCAAAGTCAAGAGAAATCAATAGTTAGTAATTTGAACTCATTCAATCAGTTAAATTTTTCATGCTGTGGAGTCCACAACTCAGTAAATATGTTTTAATGGAGCTAAGAAAGAAGGTAATTCCTTTTATAAAGCTGTGAAAGACACCACTTAGAATTAATTCATACAAAATTTGTAGCAAAATTTTGCAGTCTAAGTAAGTTTATAGGAAATTTGATCTCACACCCTCCTAGTACTGAGACTAATGAATGGTTTATAGTGTCAATATTCATAAACAGCCACATTACTGCTAATAGATCTCTGAAAGTTTGCAACGTATCCTACCCAAGTAAATGGATCCAAGTAAAATGACTTACGGAAAGCCACATAAGGCCTTCCTGATAACTTAATTTCTGTGTGCCACATTTCATCATTTTTAGTTTTTCTTTTGCTAGGAAGGTAAAATGCAATTGAAAACTTAAAATTTCATTCTGCTTCTCTTGYTGATGCTTTCATTTGGCCTTGATATTATTGTCATAATTACAACACATGAAATGAAGCAAAATTCTATTTCTTCTGGGTTTGGAAGAAAATGTGTGAGTGAGACCAAATCACCCACATAGTTGATGGGGAAAATAAATGTTTGCCAATGGAATCAAGAGTAACAAAATAAAACGTATTTGTCAGCATAGTGCAAAAGGGTGCCATTTTTAACATGTCAGTAAAATGAAAATTTAAGTGAAATGAATGGAACAGGCAACCTTTCACTGATCTAGCTATAGAAGTGTCTCTGGAAGAGCTGGMCACTCAGACAGACCTTACAGATCTTTGTAGTATGTGGAGGGGAGAATTAGCTGAGATGATGGTGCAATTTGTTTTTACTAGCAAAATGAAAATGTTTCTTCATTTTGYTGCCTCTGGTCACAGKTGATACATGTGTGACTTCTGAGAGAGAGGCCTGAAAGGTCAAAGCATCATTTATGTTTGGAAAGACCTTCAAAATCATTGAGCATAACTCTTACCCTAACTCTGCCAAGTCCACCACCAAAACATATCCCTGAATGTCACATCTATAGGTGTATTAAATGCCTCCAGGGATGATGACCCCACCACTTTCCTTGGCAGTCTGTTCCAATATCTGATTGCCCTTTCAGTGAAGAAGTTTTTCTCAATATCCAATCTAAACCACCCTTGGTGCAACCTGAGCCTATTTCCTCTTGTCCTATTGTTTGCTACCTTCGAAAATAGGCGGGTGAGTTATGAAATGACACTGAGTATGTATTGAATGATAAGCAGAGTCGGTGCTACTATTTAGTACTGTGCTACTTCTGAGGAACAGATAGTGGAATGTATCTTCATGAAAACACTTAATTTGCACCTTTTCAAAGTTGCTATTTTCCATTTGCTGTGTCCGCTATGCTCGGGAAAAGGGTTTTGTGTTGTGTCCTGTGAGTCATCAGATCTAAGAAGGAAGTGATTTGTAAAAGATTTTTCACATGAAATATCCTGCCATTTGTCACACAGACAGCAGTTTGTTTTTGTTGGTGGGGATTTTCTGCCTGAAAAGCTTGTGATTGTGTCAAACACTGCTGTATGAAAAGAATTGCACCACAGGCTCTCTGGCAGATGAAGTTTGCAAATTATGTCAGTTTTCGGAGGTGGAAAATGAAAGTTCAAACTTAAAATCATTTACAGTGTGAGGAACATCCTATTTATTAGCTGAGCTCTGCAGTAGTTGATATTTCTGCAAGTTTTTTATATGTGAGCCTGTACAGTTTATTTCAAAGAATGTTTTCTCAGTGAGAGTAGATAGAAAATATTGTTGAAATGGCATTTGAGAGAGAAAAGCTTAATCACTTTTCCAGATACTAGTTAAAGTCAGTATTCCTTACAACTAGTGCTACCTAAACCCCTACAGAATCCTGGGATTCAACATATTTTTGTATTGAGAAATTTTAAAGACTAGGCATACCCTGACACATTTCAAAGACCTATTTTCTTTTATAACACTGCTTTTTCTTTTCTATAGCTCATAAAAATGATATTAGACTAAAGTAGTGTGTGCAAATCTGTATTGGGGTTATGCACCTGAACTGTTGGACTGTGACTAACCATACAGCATGGACGGTCTTTTTTCCTCTTTTTTCTTACTCTTTGAATGCTAATTACTGTTAGGCATACAAACTCACTCCATTGAACATCTTTAAATGTTCACTTGAATTATGAGGAGCACCTTGCATACATAGCATCCCTATTTCTTAATAACATTTAAATTATTCCATTTGTATTTTTATGGTTTCTCTCTTAGTTAAAAAAAAAAAAAAATAGTGCTGTCAATAACACAGTGTCATCTATGTACAATATGCTTTTATATGTTACTCCCAAGAAACAGAAAAATGGTAGTCCCCTTAATTCTATGTTCTTACATTTTGTCTTGGAAATTAAAGAACAACAGAGTTTGTCTTAGTGTATTTTGATGAATTTTTTGTGAGTCCTCACTATGCAAGAGAGTCAACATTATTCAACCAATTAAATTGCCTGGAACGGAGAAACTTCTAATATCTGCTGGGTAATTATGACTTGAAATAGTGTGTGCTGATTGCTCATGTAACTGTATAAAATTTATGAGGTTTGTACTGGCTAATGAACAAAGTGAATCAGACTATCATAATCAGTTGTTTGCCTATTTTGCAGTATAGAAATAYAATTTCAGACAATGTTTCTTCTACCAGAAAAACCTGTTTCTTTG
Source organism: Malurus melanocephalus (assembly GCF_030028575.1). Lineage (NCBI taxonomy): Eukaryota > Metazoa > Chordata > Aves > Passeriformes > Maluridae > Malurus > Malurus melanocephalus. The sequence goes on along the minus strand of NW_026623257.1, from coordinate 3,663,949 downwards.
CAAGGACCTGAATATATATTTCCCAGATAATCCCACTTCCAAATGTCACTTGTTGGAAGCAGCTTGTGCATAATAAAGATCACAATTAGGTCCTKTACTGGATGGGTAACAGACTGCTTTAGGTACCGAGTCATCTTTGGTGCTCATTGAATATTGCAGAGCTTCTCAATTCTCTGATCATTTTGCACTTGTAATGATCAGATAGTAGTTAGTTGTACACAGGAGGGTGTTTTAGCAGTAAAGGGAATGAATCCAAAAGACTTAACTTAATTTTGATTCAGCCAAAGTAGATGAATACTCCATATGTTTGGTTGATACCTGAGATAATTCAATACAGTTGRATTCCTTTCATGGTTTTTTATTTTGAGCTTCTTCTGTAAGGAGGGGAACCATACATACAGTGACACTCAGAAGATGCAAGAGATTAAATCTGTATTTTAGTTTAAATGACTTTTTTTGGCATATGGAGATGATCCTAACAGACACGGAAAAGTCTCAAGAAATAAAACCATTTTAACACACATGGTCTAATTCAGGTATGGTCTAACACCTAATCTAATAATACATGCTGTCTGGATGTGTATCTGTTACCCTGCCCTCCCCCACTGCTAACAACTTTTGGAACCATTGGCCAGTTCTTGCCAAGTTTCACAGATGGCTAGAAGTCTGAGAGATGTAAAATATCCTATAAATTGTACAAAAATAAGTACTGCTTCTAGGAGAAAAGATTGCTGTGTGATAACACCTTCTACTAAATATCCCACAATCAGGAAAATAGTGGAGTTATTTTGATTTAGCTGTATTATGATAGAGCTATGTAGTTCTGATCTTTCCAGGGCTGCTGTGAAACAAGGTGCTAATTGCATCACAAAGAGACAGTCTTCAAAGTTAGGATGGTTGGCAATTAAAAAGAGCTTCTAATGATKCATTTTTGCTATTCCTGCTGTAAAAATGTGATTTTACAAATACCCRGTATTTTTTGGGTATGTTTTAATATACCAGTGGAAAATGGTGCAAGGAATTCTTATTCGTTTCTGGACTACAAGCTATTCAATGTTATACCAGAGTGCATTCACAGAATGGTGAAATAATTCCTGAATTATGCTAGTACATATGGAAGGAGATGTTGTTATTTGTTTTATTGGACTTTGTTGACAYTTCTTAGGTATAATTGTGATTATTTTCTTCTTTTCTTACAATATGTTTGTACATTAGAAGTAGCTGAAACATCAATGTAGCAACTTCTGGAATTGCAGTTTGAATGAATTAGAAATCATAAAGAAGCTGAAGTAAAATATAATTCTGAATGGAATACTGTTAGCTGAAATCAAATTCTAGATATATAAAATGTTTAGAACATCCCAATATGAGAACACAGTGAGAAAATATGCTTTAACTGCAGAAAAAAAAAAAATTCTCAAAATTAAGCAAAAATAGATCTGCTTTAATCTTTTACTACCAGGTGAGGGGAGTAAATGTAGACATAGAACAAGGAATCTGTCAGAAGTAAAAAAAAAAAAATTATGGACTGTTAAAATATGAATTTTAATACCTCATAGAAAATGTTAGGGAAATGTTATTTACATCATGTGAAACACCACTTTGCAGCCAAATAACTATTTATAACACATTATATTCAGAGTTATACTTTTTTTTTTTTTCTTAGGTGTGAACAAATTGTGGTGTGCTGCTCAATACAATTTATGGACCATAAATATKCTATCTTTATATAGGCAAGAGTTACTTAGCCAGGTATTGATAGCATGCTTCACATAACGCTGCCACCAAAACATACTAATGGAAAACTTTATTTGATATTCACTTCTAAAAGTTACTTCTTACAGACCAAATGTGCRTGACCCAGAGGTTACAGATAGCTTAGTTGCAGTGGTAGATGATTAAGCAGAAAACRGTGGACTCTCCACACAATGTAACTGTGGTTCACAGTCTGGCTGACAAGTAAAGAAAGACTCAGATACCAGAATCAAGCTCTGAAACAATCTCCTTCTAGATACAGATTGAAAAATCAATAGATTTTGCATGAGAGTGTGTAGAGAGTGGATATATTATTTTTTAATGCTTAGACACAAGAGCTGAAGAAAATAGAAGAAAACCAGGTTCCAAGAGCTGGAATTTTGTCTTATAAAATGCATTGATTTAGAATTATTTGAGTGCATAAATATTTGCAAGGCATTAATCTGAATTTGTTCTCACAGTGAAGAGTATCAGACCTTGAAAAAATTTAAAACTCTGAAATTGTTATTCAGAGTAATTAAACTACTTGTTTTTTGAAAACATGATTTAAGGACTTGGATAATGTTGACATTCTTAAAAGCACYCTCCACCAGTACTTTCATGTACATGATCTAACCAAGATTAATACCACCTTTAATTAATTAATTAATTARTGTCTTTATTTACTRGTCTTCCTTACTAGGGGAGGAGTTTGAAAGTTTCCTGTTTAATGCAAACTTTCACAATTATTCATTATTTTTTACTTAAATTATATAACCAGGACACTCTCTAAACAAATTTTAAGTCTTTCAGTAAATGACCAGTTGTTGCTAATTCTGGTAGTTTCTAGTAGTAACTAGTTCCAAAAGGCAGCACTTGCTCTAAGCCAGAAGGTTAGTATGATGCTTATTTTGTCTGTAAATACCTGGARAATTTTCCATTTTGAATTTCACTGTACTTGACAGCAATTACTTCTTTCTTCGGTCACAAGTGGTCTGTTTTCAAGGGAGCAGAAATCTTGAATTAAAAATATCCTTATGATCATATATTTTACTTCTACAGTTTGGGAGTTGTTTTTGTTATTAGAATGTTAAAATGGTTTTCATTAGAATCTCCAAGTCAACCTTTAAATAATGATATCATTTCAGTCTAGACAGAAATGGAACAGCTGCCTGTTTTTTTTTTCTAATCCTGAACTGTATGTTTTGGTAAACAGACAAAAAAAAATCATTGGTAAAACATYTTAGCATCTGAGAATATTGTTTTAACAGCAATTGTTGAATCATCCATTCTAATCAAATGCATCACYGCTGGTTATTCAGGAGGTTGGCATAAATAATTAAGATGTTTTATTGYATGAAAATATCTGGCTTTCTACTCCTGTAAAATAATACCCTTTTCAAAAGTATTAAATTTAAAATGTATCTGGAAAAAACAAACTAAGGTCTTAACAGCACAAAATTTGATCAACTACATGAGGCGTTTTAGAGAAGGGAAGTATAAGGTTTAAAATCGTCATATTTCACAGAATCAGGAAATATCCTGAWTTGGAAGAGACCCATAAGGATCMTTAAGTCCACCTCCKGACAACAGACAGTATTTCCTGGCAACCTAAAACTTACACCACGTACCTAAGACCTTAGTCCAGTTGTTTCCTAAATATTTACAGGTCTGGGGCCACGACTGCTTCCCTTGTGGACCTTGTTCCAGCGCTCGACCAATAAAGAACTTTTTCCTAATATCCACTCTGAACATTTCATGATGCAACTTTAAGCTGTTCCCTTGCACCCTGTTACCAGACCAGAGAAGAGATCATCARTTCCCTCTCAGTTCCYTCCACAGAAGRGGRATGAGGCATCCTTCAAGTCTCCTCTTCCCTGAGGAGAGTGCACCTGGTCTCTTAAGTCATTCCATCTAGGCCTTTCACCATCTTTGTTGYCCTCCTTTGAAYRAACYCTGATATTTTTATTTCCTTTTGATATTGTGGATCCCTGAACCACACACAGTACTSAGGTGAGGTCATGCCAGCACAGGGTAGAGCAGGACAATCTCTTCTTTCAGCTGGTCAGCACTACCAGGATTAGTGCTCCCCAGGCCAGGGGGGGTGACCTTTTTGGCCATCAGTGACATTGTTGACTCAAGTCAATCTTAGCATCAACCAAGACCTCCGTACCCCTTGTACAAATGCTGTTCATGCAGAGTATCTCTATTTTTTTTTTTTCCCAGAATATAAACAGTGAAAACTCTCAGCTTTTTCTGTGAGATATGTAGTTGGATAAAGACACTGTGGTTCATAATTTTTGTCTATTGCCTATTAGTGCTGCTCCTTATGCRCTGAGAGCTTACTGCGTTGTACAAGATGGAATAGCCTCTGCAATTGGGATCATCWGCTAGAGAGAACAATTAGTTTAATGTACAAAGCATTGGAAAGAATATATTTTCTATCAGGCTTACTTTTGGAACTTGGCTTTCTGTGAGTTTATTTGTTCAGTGAATCTCTGTATTGCTCTTTATTTTTCTTCGTGCTATAGACGTAGCAGTATGTTCAAATCCATTTTTAAGTCTTTCATTATGACTTTGATTTACAAATACTGAGCTTTGTAACTCTGTTGCTGCCCATATAGTTATAGATTTTTGCAGGTTGTGCTGTTGGCTCCTGAGAAGTTTACTTACATTAAACAGCCTTGGCAAATATGATACAATTGTTCGGAGAATATAAGATAAACAGAATTCTTGGTTGTTGGTACATTTTAACTGAAAGCTCCAATCTGTCTCAGTAGGGTCTGACTGACTTAGTGAGCTTTTACCAGAGTGCTCATTATCACTCCGCTGATGTGTTTAACCGATGTATTTAAGACACTTGAAAATAATTTAGGTATAGTAGGCTTGCCATGCTTTCAATCCTCATATTCTATGCCTCAGATAATAACATGGGCTTATGTAAATTATATTTTAGGTTTGCCTTGTAAGGGCCTCTGAAACAAYTTGTTGTGARTGTGTTTTTCATATTTATRTAAATACATATATATAGAAACAAAACAGTATTATGGCTGTTAGGGRTTACTGTGTATGGGTGATTTCCCARTCTTTCAGAATKATATCCAGTTATCATTAATCAAAATATATATTCACTTGGATCTKCTTGTGAAATACTTTCTGAATCCTGCAGTGCTGATATTAATGTCTCATAAAGTTCAGGCTCCTGTTATTTAGATTATTGACATGGTTACCCTGCACATTTGCAGCAGACTGCAAAATGTTACAGGAAAGGAGTTTTAGGCAAGTGTTTCCGTAGTTCAGGAAGCTGTTTGTATCTGTAGCCCCCACAGCTGTTATGAGACTCTTCTTTGTTCTTCAAGTAAACAAAGTAATTTATGCAGATTTTGGACTGTTTTTATTGCAATCATTTGGAAGCATTATGAAGCTCCCATTTTTTTTTTTTTCTCTTTGCCATTATGAAAGAATCTATAGATCTGCTTGACCAGAGTAAGTAATAGTCATTGATTCCTTAAAACAGGAAGGGAGAAATGGATGTTGGATTTGTACTTGCACACTATGTTAAAGATAGATTAGTGAGAAGTCTTGAAGTCTTAATGGGTAAGAAAGGAGGCGTAAACAGAAACTTCTGATTGAGCAAGTGAATATGATAGGAGGATATGTGTGAGTATTAGGCTTGTTTGATATTTATCTCTGGGACACAACAATAATTAATATTCTGACAAATAAGTTTAAGAATAGCCCTGGATGAAGATGCTGTGTCTATGGTCCAGCATAATTGAGATATATTGAAATAAGGAAATAGGAAAGTTCTGCCAGAAGTTGTAACCATGTGAAAAAAGATACCAAAAACCCAGCTTGCAGAATAATTGTGATTTATTATCAATTTTCTGATTAAGAAGACAAAAAGAACAAGCAGAAATTACTATGTAATAAACCTGGTACTTAATTTCAATAGCAACCAATAAAAACAAGTCTTTACCTGCATTATATCTTATTTGAGATAGGTAATTGCAACTCATGAGTATAACTTGAAAGGTCAAATGCAATATTTTTCATTTAGTAAGAAAAGATATAAGAGAAATTTTGATATTCTAAATACTTGCTATGAACATAGTTTTATATACAATGCATACATATTTTTTAAAAAGGACTTTATTTGTGTTCCAAAAGATATAAATTTCCAGACTACTTCTTGGAATACTATTAGCATTATAGAAAGAAAAAATATTCCTGCTTCTATGAATTACTGTGCTTGATTCTGAAGGTAAGGGAAAAGGAGATTCAAGGGATTGTTTAGGGTACTAGTCCTGGATTACAGTAAATTTGGTACCAAACATAGAAAAACAAAGGGAATTAAATATAAAGATTGTTTTAGCTACATTTTTAAAATCATCAGCTATGCTGTCTTCACTTGTAGCACTTCAACCAAATTTTGAAAAGCCCCTGTCATTAATTTATCAGTGTTCTACTGAATGACAGAGTAGTCAAGCTAACACTAAGACAAAAATGTGATCTGCAGGGTGTGTCTTGTAGTGACAGGGGAAACTTTAAAGTGAGGAATAGATCTCAACAAGGTGATATTTTTCTGCTTTTTTTTTTTTTTTTTTTTTTTTTCTTATGTTTTGTATCACACCTTTTCATAAATATGAGGGGATGACTTGATAATTATCACTTTTAACACATTCTCTTAGGCTTTTATAAAGATTTGTCCTCCAAAAAAGTCTGCAAAGAATAGGCAACATTTCATRCCTTCCAAAAGTCCCAGAGGTTTATTTGCTTTGTTTGTTTTTTTTGTTGTTGTTTTTTGTTTTTTGGGTTTTTTTTGTTTTGTTTTGGTTTGGGTTTTTTAAGTGAATATATTTATTTAAAAAGAGTTATGCTAACTCTGCATCTTTTCTCAAGTTTAAACTAGGTTATGGTTTAGGTTAAGCATTTCATACTGTAAGTGAACTCTTCATTGTGCCCACAATTTTGTCCACAGCTGAGTTGATTATTTACCATGACTTTTAGTATATCATGGGAAGTGCATGGTTTTGTACAAGTATCTTTCCTTCCAGATCAAAATAGGTGAGTGACACACATGTCATAATGGCATAATGCCTTATAAAATTTTTAAATTATTATTTGAGAAAATGTGAAATCTATCACAGCAGTAAAACTGATGTGCCTCCTCAATAAGTATACTAAATAATCTATTCTGTTTTGGAGAGTGGGGCTTTTCCGGCAATTAACTGAGTACTTTGAACAAATGCCTTGTTCTTTTCTGCATCCTGTGCGTGAAACAACGGTGATGCTGCCACACTTTATCTTTAGAGCCATCACAGCATATTGTRATTCCACTCCCACAGCATTGTGAAAGTTGATGCATTCATTCAAGCAGAGCTAGAGCTATACCTTGTGCCAGATCACACATTTCACAATGTCAGCCAAGAAGATAATTTAGTAGGATGATTTTTGCATACTAAGAATCAGTCTGAGAACATTTGCACTCTTTTCAGTATTCAATTTATGCCTTGTCACTARTCACGAAGATCGAAAACAGATACCTTAAGCTCCGGGCACTTATCCAGCTTGGCCACTTGTTCWGGAGCATGGAGCAGTGTGGGTTCTGGCAGGGTGCTCTGATTACCATCAAAATCCCAAGCTGCAGTAGAGGGCTCTAACAGTAATTTTAGAGTCACACATGGAAAAAGCAGGTGTTTTCTTGTAACCTGACAGAAAACTACAGCTGCATCATTTTTGTATGGGAGCCAATTTAATCTCTTATCAGAATAGTAATATGATTAGAAAATTTCTTACAATGTTACATCCCATCTCCTGCAGGAAAAATATTTGAACGTAATTTCTTTTTCTGAGTTTATGTATGTCTGTAAAATATTTGTTCCACATACAAACAACAAAGTAGGTAGATAGCTTTTTATTTTTCTTTGATTGTTCATCTCCTAATAATAGAGTTCTGTTTTGCAGCAATAACTTTTTCGACAATGGAGTGTATGTTTCCCACTTTGTATTATTACATTGCCTTTGTTCTCTRACTTTCAATGGTCTAACAGAATACATCTATTTATTTTGAAAAAAATGCACTTTTGTGCATTACTGAATACATAAATAAAATCTTGATGCAAGTCTGACAAAAGGACAACATGGTATTATAAGACCAAGGAGGAAGAGCTTTCCAAGTATAAGAGACTTGAAATACTATAGAAAATTAGATTTTTTTTTTTTCTTATTTAGCGTTAGTATTAGTTATTCAGTATTTTCTTATTTAGTATTAGTTATTTAGTTATTTAGTACTTCTGATTTCTTCTTTTTCTTACCTTTGGTAAAAACTATACTCTGCATTTTCGTGTGTGCTAATATAACTTGTCTTTGCTTTTTTGTTTGTTTGTTTTTTTTTGTTTTGTTTGTTTCATTGGTGGTTTTGTTTTCTTTTGGTTTATTTTTTCTGACTTTTGATGGTGAAAATTTGGGAAAATACTGTTTTAGAAAAAAATACAAACTTCTGGGAAATATAGCTTCAGGTCATTGAAATCATCAAATGATTGAGTTCTTTTGTTTGAAATATGACTAATAAAATAGATTTTTAAATATTTTGGGAAAAAGTATTTGAAAATAAGAAAGTAATGATATAATAGAAATGCATACCATAGCAATTTTCTACGGAATTTAAGCGTTATGCAACAAAAATATTCTAACCTGATTCAGCCAATGGCTGTGTGTGAGTAGAAAACAGAGTTTTGTGACCTGGGGCCCATTCTCTGTAGTAGTTTTCTTTTTGATATGGAGGGAGTTAGTATTATMTTTAGCAAAATACATAGGGTTCTGCTCGTGAACTTACTTTGGCAACAACTCTTCATGGTTATTTAAGCTGTTTCTTCTCAATAGCCTAAATTATAAGATGAAACAAAAATGTATTTCATTGCTAATTCAA
>NW_026623257.1:3653703-3655204 GCF_030028575.1 Malurus melanocephalus | reverse complement strand
CAGAGTTCCACAGGTATGAAAGCAATTTTTTTTTCAGCCTTCACTTAATGCTAAATCCTTTTTTTGTTATTAGAGATTATGACAGGGATCAACATACTGGAATGATAAAACTACCAATGTTATAAACATGTGCATTCCTCACCTTTTTATTTATTTATTTATTTTTATTTATTTTTTCCCCATTCCTTCTAAAAGACCATAGTCTTTGATTTTAGAATAGTGTTGTTGTAAAAGTAGGGAATAAGACAGTTGAACCAGCAGGGCTGAAAATTGGAGGAGTTTATTGTCTTGGAAAGTGGCATTTTTGTTGGTTTATGTCATAATGCTTTGAGCTTAACTTCTGGATTTTGTATGTCCTTGTAATTCAAATGGAATMAGAAATATTTCAAGGCAGAGAAGAGTAAAAGAGAAGGTACAATACAATAAAAAAGTASTGAATTAATGTTATATAGGGGGTGTATGTGTGTGTGCAAAAATTCTATGTATTSTGCAGAGTTATGTTTTAAGTTACCTTTTTTGCAATTCAGAGAACCACAAGAGCAAATATTATAGACTAACATTTGCAGAGCACAGGACAGTTGAATTAAAATGTCTTCAGCCATGAACTGAAATTCCATCTGCTCAGCTCAGTTTTATGCAAGTGCTTTGAGCTTATTAGAGTAAGCGTCGTTGAACATTTCCTCTTTTTTTAAAATCACACATAGTGTGATAAAGCAGTTGCAGAACCTATTATAGAAGAAAACATCTAGGCAGGTTGCCTTCTCTTAGCAGAGAGCATTTGGTTGTAGTGGGGTTTGAGTTCTTATTGTAAAAACTTTTTTATCTGTCAATCAGGATAAATTTCCAAAATTCCTGGGACCAGTGGACATGCAGCCATGATTCCTGGCATCACAGCTTCATTTAATCTAGAATCTTGGGCAACCATATAACCCATGGGTTTTTTGCAAATAAGSAGTTTTACCCTTCTTCTCCCTCCCTCCCGTTCCTATCCCCTCCTCAGACCACCTGTGTGAGCATGTCTGAGAGAGAAAGCAGGGATTTTACTAGTGCAAAATCTAAAAAAAATGTTCCTTTTATAGCTATGAAATGTGTAGGGCTTCACTGGTGATTTGTACTTATATTTTCTGAATTTCTCAGAAAAAAATTTCCTTCACAGTCACTGACAAAAGTAAGGAGTCCTCCTTATCTGAATGCCTTTTTTCTCTGATGAATCWAGGAGTTTATGAACCAAGTCACTTATTTTGTTCTGATGTGTGTTTTCTGCTCCATTTATTAAAAAGCTGTGAGCTATTTCTTCAGAATTTGTTTGAGGGAGGAAGAAAACAACAAAACTTGAAGGAAACAGGGATGTTAATGTTATTGAAGTCAATCATACAAATCAAACTGATTAAAAAGTGACAAGCATTTAATCCTGGTTTTCTCCACCAACTCAAAAAATTCAAATTAATTCATCTTTTCTCTTTTTATAACATGTTTAATATAATATTCATAGAAAAAAAAA
>NW_026623257.1:3637029-3653662 GCF_030028575.1 Malurus melanocephalus | reverse complement strand
AAGATGCTTTCTAAATCATACCAATCATAATGATTAGGCATATGGATGCCCTGTGAGCTAACTGTCCCAAAAGGACTTTTTTTTCCCTGTATTACAGCCATCAAAGCTCCACCTGTCACCTCAGTGTCTCTGTGTTTGCTCTTCCCCTTCATTAAAGAGATGCTTGCCTCTTTTGGCAGCACCATCACATTAATTATATTTACCCTATTTTGATTTAATTGATTGTCCAGAGTTTGCAGTTCCACAACTCCATGCAACAAACTATGGAAATGATGGAGATATCCAAGAACTGTCTGGACACAATCCTGTGCCACATGTTYTGGGATGACCCTTCTTGAGCAGGGAGATTGGACCAGATGACCTACAGGRGTCCCTTCCTACCTGACTCATTCTGTGATTCTCTGATACAGAGGCATGAAGAGACTAATTGATTTTGTTTAGAATCCTGAGTTTTAAAGATTTTTTTTACCATTTTTTCATTCTTCTCTGGGCTGCTTTTTACATGACTATAGAACGGCTGTGCATACTTGTAAAGAGGGAAAGCTAAAGGATCAGTTTCTGCCTATGTGATTATCTTACTATATTTTAGATTTGATATTTAAAGAAGCAAAAATCAAAACCCCCAAACCCTTCAGCACACAAAGTCATCAAAGATGTTTCTATAGGATGTGGTTAATATCGATCCTTTTGTCATAAGGACAGTGTCAGATACTGMCTGATCCTATGCTTGAATTTGTTGATTTCATTTGCATTTCACACATGAAGGGTTTGTTTGAATGGCCTGAGGAGAAGGAAGACCTTTTTCTACTGGACATTGGTGTACTTGTGTAAAAAAAAGATCCTAAGTTTTTAATTCTTTTAAAATACKAAGTCACAAGGGGGAAAAAGACCCCATGAAATTGCAGTAATAAATGATATTTGAAAGGCCATTATATTTTCAAACCGATGTGAAAACAGCTGGTATTGTTATGTGTTAACAGAGAGACAAGAACATAGGAAAAATCTTCCCTGYACTGAGTATGATATCTGAGATTTAGTCTGCTTGCTCCACACTGCCTTTGCAGTAATGACTCCCACACCCTCACAGAAAGGGTCACTGCTGAAGCTGGTTAAGGCTCTCTGTTGCTCATTCAGCTTCCTGAAATGACTAACARAGGACAAGTTTTAAATGACATGAGGTGGAACTCGGCGTAAGGAGCCACGTTTGATCCAGGGCTCTGAGTTTAAGGACCAGATCTCTTTCCTGGGGAAGCAGGAGGAGCCCTGTCCTGAATCTTCTGTTGTGGAAGCTGCAGCAGGGTTCACTGCAGATCAAAAACACTGCTGCAGTCCCAACTGAGCCACTTTATCAGAATTAACTGGGAAAAGTGTATCGTTTAATTCAATTGCATATTCCTGTAGCTGAGTCCTCCAATTCAACTGCAGARTGCCCATACATTTTCTGGTCTGTCTGAATGAAAGTAGTGGGAGGGACCACTGAGAATAGTACTCTAAGGCACAGAAAAACATTTTATATGCAGGAATAGAAATRCAGTCTGAAGCCAAAACCTGATGAAAATTGATGTAGAATATATCAGATGGATAGAATATATCAGATGTAGAATATATAAAGATGGATAGAAACTTGTGCATATTCAGATATAAATGTCTTGTTAAAAATCTKCATTCTTTTCTTCTCTTGTGACCTTTTCCCAGTTCCATGTTTTTCCCCTATTTTGTGTATATACAACAAGGAGACAGGTGCTGTTGTTTATGGAGGGATCCCAGTTTCAGTTTGATTCAATATTCTCTGTTCTGTAGAGCCAAACCTGAAGGAATCCTTCAGCCCATTCAAGTAATTGACAYTAATTCAAGCAGATAGTTATTTATATCTTTGTTTTGTAACTTTGGTGAATTAGTATTACACACAAAAGATACTTTGCTTTGTCCAAATAAGCAAAAAAAAAACCCCACTGTTCCCCTCAGTAAGTAACATCACTTTTGAGAATATTTCTCTAATAACMTCATTTCACAGCAGCTGTCACACAAATTAAAGTCATATACACTGAAAGCACATAAGAAAAACTGCAGTGAAGGGTTGGGTTATCTGATGGCAAATGGGTTTTTTTTTTTGAGCTCAGTTTTATGAGCTAGATTTAATACATGAACAGAATCTTGTGTGCTGTTGCATTTTTGGGCGTTGTCCTGCAGCATGAGTATTTGCTTTGCTGTTGCACAGACTTAGGCATTAAAGAGATATCATGATGGTAAATAAATATATGTTTGGTTACAGGGTACAGTCTGGGGAAAAAAAGAAAATTAAAGCAAAAAATCCCAAAAGWTTATTTACATTTTGAAGGAATTTGCTTGTTTTACATATGTCTTGCTTCTGGAATTATGGCAGCAGCAGGTTWTGAGCTTTGTTCTTAAAGAATATTGAACACTATTCCTAAAATTTTCCTTAGTGGTGAGCCTTAAGAAGAAGAGAAAATTTTCTCACTGCTACAGCTGTGGTCATGCCCAAGTCACTGTGGATCTTTTCTAAGTAGGGAGAACATAATTAGTATTACCCTTTATTTATTGTGGAGCGTTCAAGTGAGTATATAAAACACCKAAAAATAAAACTGGTATTTTTACATTTGATGCCTTTGTTAACATTTTATAARCCCTTTCAAAATAAAGCAAACCACAGAGAAGTTCATTCTAGGTTAGTGAATGAGAACTTGGATTGCTGTATAGGTACAATAAATTATTAATTTTTATTCCTGTTATTTAGAGCAAATCCAAAGAAGCAAACACACGGAAGGCTAAGCCTACATTATTTGACCTCTCTGCATGGTTGTTACACTTTGCATCTCACATTTGAGGAGCTTCCTTATTATTTGAAAAATCAATATATTTCATCAAGGAAAGTATATGTGAGGTAATTTCCTAACCTCTTGTGAGCTTGCTGCTGCACACTGCTTTCTGCTGAACATAAAAAGTCATGCAAGTTATGCTCCTTATAAATGGACAGGATGTTGTGTGGACTTTTAATATAGTGACTGAGGTGATTTGCTTATAGCTAAAAAGTGCACTAAAAAGTGCACTGAAGAATACGCAAAATAATTTTTCTTTTATTCCTGGTTACAGTTCCAGCTTTATTTGAGCTGACTTTAGTGATCCTTTCCTCCCTAGTTCACACTTTCCACTGAAACAATCCAACTTCCTCAATCTTGGTCTTCATCCTTCTTATCGACTAACAATGCACCTGAATATACTGGAGAATCCCAGAGAGGGTCTCAATGGAGTTCACCTATTCTGTTTTTAGAATTCTGAGTACACTTGTCTGTTCTAAGYACTTATTTTGGGTGCAGTTAAAACTGTGGCCACGCTCATTATCTTCGCTTTAATTGCAAAGTCCAGTCCATGGACCAGATATTTGTATGGCAGCAAACTGCAGATCCATGTGCAGGGGGTCTTGGCTGTCAGAGGCAGAATATAAGCAAACAGCAAAGACTGAGACTGTGTGTTCCAGCCTGCACAAATGAATGAAGARCAAATTAAATATGGAGCAACTGTGAGAAGAATGGAGGAACGGATGTTTATAGACTTTGTATAAACTTTTTTTTCTTTTTTATGGCCTTTTCCCATCCTGTCACTCTTGCTTTTATTTTAAAAGATCTCTTCTGGAAGAAGATCTTTTTGCTTTTATTTTAAAAGATCTCTTCTGGAAGAATCATTTGCCCTGTAGGCTAGCCAGGTCCTCTTGAAAGTGTGTGAGAGAATAACATTCCATCAATGCTTTCTTCCCCTGTTATGTGTGCTTTCTTAAGCTGCAGTTTCTGGCACTGAAAAAWTTATTTTAGAGTTTTGGCTTAAATTTTAAAAGAAAATCAGGAGGATTCTTCCTTTAGCATGCAATAAAGATCTAAAACATTATTTCATTGTACCCCTCCAGACTCAGAAATCAAATTAAAAGTAGTCTTCACTTCCCCCCTCCCCCACCAAGCTCTGATAATTTAGTGTTTTGGTGTCAGTATTTAGCTTCTGTAAGAATTACAAAAAAGTTGAAGCATCAAAACAAAAGCTGCCRTCTTGATAACCTATGTTTCTCTGATAAAAGACATCAGTATTTTTTAGTTAATGTACAAAAGGGAATGAAAGATAAGCTGGAAAAAAAAGGTATCTATGTGCACTTGTCACAGAAGAATGATATCTGCACATGAAGTGTATCAGACAATATAAAGATACTGTGAGGTATTTATATATAACTGTTTAGATTGTTCCTTATTCCCTTGCTTTATACAAATCCAAATTTGTCATCCCAATTACATATATCCTGAAAAATATTTTATYTAAAAAAMMCCAAAACACCAAAAMTAAATCTACRTTKTCTKTTTCATTTCTCTAGCTTACCATCTGCATGCCACTTGAGRGGAGTGAGTGAATAAAGGAAAATAAAGTGGTATAACAAATTTTTAAAAGCCAGTTGGTTCAGGTAAGTGATGTACCTGGTAGGATTTAGCAAGTCAGTTTAGATGAAATGAACGATTCTGTATCTTTTAGTCTTACATAGAGGCAGACACAAATGTGTCGCTTGTGTATAACCCTATCACACCTCTGAGTAAAATGTTAGCTGTCAMATTATATGTGAAATAGGTTTAAAAGTTTTGGTGTTTTATCTGCTGAGAGACAGGAAAAAAAACATGTGATTTCAAGATATTTATTCTGTGGATCAAAAAGAAGGAAAAACCCCAGCACCTGAGCTTACTGTTCCCATAGAGTTGTAGGATTAAAATGAGTTGGTTGAATTGCAATGCTGCTTGGAAGCTAGAACAGTCTTTGAGGTTCAGGCAGGTTAATTAGTGCAGGAATAGTTCTTTTCATAACAAATGAACACTATGACATTTTATGTGAGCAGTCACTGCAATCATCCAGGCAAAGGAGTGGCTTGACTGCACAGAGCTTGGTCTTGGCGCAGCTTCAGGCCCGTGAAGAGCCATCAGGAATGGCCATGGGACAGACCAGCCTCAGCTGCACAGGGAGAGGCATCTGCTGCKAACTGCATGCCCAAACAGAGAGAAYAGAKYAATTCTCTGACTAGCCTAAGAAAGTCTCATATTGGAAAAATCATGGAAGATCTTACTTAGTTTAGTATCTGCTGGAAGGGCAGTATAAAATGGTAGAGTGTAAGCAAACCAAGACATGTCTGTTGTGTGTTAAAGACAATTTCTTAACACAAGTAATCAAAAGGCCAATTAGGAGAAATGTTCTACAGACCTGTTGCTTAAAAAAAAAAAAAAAAAAAAAAAAAAAAAAAAAAAAAAAAAGGGAAGAACTGGCTAAAAATATGAATGTCCCTGGTGGCCTTAATTGCAGTGACCACAAGACTGTGAAGCTTAAAATTCTGAAATAAAAATGAACAAGGTAAATAGAATCACATGGACTTGAGGAGAAACAACTTTTGCTTGTTCAGGAATCTTCTTAGCAGGATCCCATTAGAGTCTGAACTGGAGAACAAAAGTGCCATGGGGAGCTGCTTGGCCTTCAAGGATAATGTCATCAGTTAGAGTGGTCTSTGCCAGTTTGCAGAAAGAAGCCGCACAGATATTGCAAATGACCCTTATGGGTGGACGGCAGAACCTTTCCTGAAAATAAGCAAAACCAGAATCTACAGAAGGTGGAAGAAGTGTTGTGCTTCCTGCTTATTTCCAACAGAGGCATTGCCCAAGCATGTAGAGGTGAGGTTAGGAAAGCTGTAGCTCAGTTTGATCATGAATTGTAAAAAACAGCACMGTTGGCTTTTGTGAGTACAATGGCAGCAAAAGGCAGCCTAGGAAAACTGGGCCCATTGCTCAGTGGGGCAGAGGATCTAATGAAAAAGGACATGAAAAATGTCAAGCTGACACAAAGTTCATGAATTTCAACAAAGCTAAATGCTGAGTCTTGCACCTAGGTTGGAATATTTACCATGCAGCAGTATGGGCTTGGTGCCAGCAGGGCAGAAAACATCTTTGCAGAGAAGGTCATGAGCAGGTCTTGGTAAAGAAAGTCAAGCGAAGAAAGCCAACTGCATTCTGCAGAATATCAGYGAGAAAGAAGCCATTAGGCTGAGGRGAGTAAACCTACCCTCTATTAAACATTTGTGGGACTGTATTTGGAGTATTGTATGCAGTTTGAGCATCCCCTTTACATAAAAGACGTTGATGTCTTGGAGCAAACACAACAAGGAGCCACTGAGATGGTCAAGGGGGTTGGAGTACATGATAAATTAGAGGTTTAGAGAGCTGGGTTTGTATAGTTCTAAGATKATAAGGTGCCAGGGAGGTCTTGATGCTCTCTTCAGCTGCTAAATGACAGAGTAGAGAAGATGGAGATGGATTCTAAATGGTGCATGACAGTATAGCCAAATATAATGGGTACAGCTGGTGCATGAGAAATTTTGGTCAGAAAAAAACATAACTATAATGAGAAAAATCAAATACTGGAAAAGGATTGCCAGTGTGGTGTGTAGTCTCCACCTTAAAGATATGCTAAACTTGACTGGACAAGTATGTGAATAACCTGATCTCCTTGTCCTTTCTTTGAACAGAGGTCCCATCCAGACTGTGTAATTCTACTGCTCTACAATACCTCCTTAAAATAAGATAGATCATTAAAAACAAAACAGAACAAATTGTCATGATTATAAAATAAATATTTATAGTGGTAACTTTTAATCTTAAAGTTTCCTTTATTGTCAGAATGTACAATTTTCTGTATTTCTGAGAACTAGATAGAAACTGAAACACAGTATAGTCAGTTTGTTTCTGGCACAAATAACAAAAAACTGTGTGGGAAAGCTCTTGTTAGGAGCTCTTATTAAGAGCTTCCCTCTGACTTCCAGAAAATGGCTGTTTTCAGAAATGTAAAGCATTGAAGATGCTTCTGACTTCATTTGAATTGAACTCTACTGTCAAAAAAATCAACATTTGTTAATTATTTATGATGGTTCYACAAATAAGTGGAAGGAAAAAATATCAAATTTGCTGGGGAGTTTGTGACCATATTTTGATTTTTCACTCAGTTGCTAAAAGATGAGTACAGCTTTTTGTATGACAGATACTTTTGTTACATCAGAACATTATTCARTGAAAACCATTTCTCATATTCTTATTAAAATAATTTATGGCTTTATTGGAAGTAGAGCCAGGACTTTAATATCACTTTGTCATTTCACTGCACTCTTTAAACTGAAAGAAATAACCTGACAAAAATATTCCTGGTTAACCTGAAAGTGAATTTGCAGTAAGCATTCTTACTCACTAATATTTCTAGCAGCAGAAGTGAATTCTGCTCCTACTAGAAATATCTGAACATCTGAGGATATAAATAAATAAACTCCCAGTGGTAATTAAGGTTGACATGTATTTTAATGGAGGCACTGAGTATTTTGGTTGGTTTGGTTTGTTGTTTGTTTTTTTTTTTTTTTTTTTAATCCATTGAACTGAGTAACGTACTCTCATCTGGGCGAAATATTCCAATGCTGTTAATTTGCCAAGAATTTTGGGCTCTAAGGAAATACATGAATAAAAACCAGAGGTTTATTTCTCTATGAAGAACAAAATGTGGATGTTTCTGTTTAACTGTAGTGATCATACTGTATTTAAGTCTCCAGCCTTTCACATTTTATGTAAATAAAATTTACTTTCTTTAATGTCCCTGGAGTACCTGAGCAGCCATACATACTTACATTATGTCAGTAAAGGAGTATAAGCATTATTTATGACAATAAAAAGTAAGAAGTATTTATGGAAATGTATTGATAGTTCTTTATGTTGAAGTAGTGTAGACATAATTTATTTTTTTTTTTTTTTTTTAATGCTGTTAACTGCAACTTCAACAGCATCTTGATAAACCTTAGAGGCTTGACTGCCAAAATTGTCAAAATTATAGCCAAGGACATGTTGATAGTTGTGGTGTTGTTGTTTCCTACCTAGAGATGGACTGAGGGAGGTGACCCTTCTGTAAAATTTATTGTAAGACTTTGCTGCAGGACAGAGGATCAGACTGTAGCTATAATTTTACTKTGCATTAGCTGTCAGTTAAAAAATCTGTTGGAAAGACGTCCTATTCACAGATTTCTTTATAGTACATCCTAAAATTACATATTTGAGCATAAACAGTTGACAGTTACATGAAAGTAATGATATAGTTGAGAGGAAATAAATACTTTGAAGCCAATGAAACTTAGTTCCATAAGTGAATGGAAATTTTCTTAGAACATGCTCTCTGTGGGATGAATATAATTTAAACACAGAGGAAACAAAAAAATAGTCTTATAATTATACATATTGAAGGGCTATTGTCAYATTAAGCAGCATGTGATAATTATTTTTTTAGTTTTAGTCTTATGTGTTCTGCTGTTTTCAGTTTGCGCTATTCTGCACAAAGCATTTGCAATCTAATGACTTTCAGACATGATAGGGTGTGGTGTACCTGAGAATCCTCTAATAACTTCTTACAAAGTGGTTGTTTCACAAATACTAAATTTGATTGATTGACTCAACTGCTTTGTGGTAATCATTTCAGGAGGGGTGGAGAGGAGGAGTTAGTTGATTGTTGGGAAAATTTTGAACAGATAATTTTCTCATTGAGCTCAAGTCAGCTTCATGCTGTGTGAACCAGTAGACCCTCTGACTTTTGCAAGAAAAATGTGAAATTCTTTTCCTGAGCAACTTCAGGGACAGATGCAAAAAATCTGGCTGTACAATTCCAGGGTAGTTATCATGGAGTTATACTGAGAGGTGGGGATGTCTGGCTCTGACAGGGATGTAAGCTGGAGGAAAGGAATGGTTTTCTGGATCAGAGAGAATTACATTTCTGGTGGAAATAGGGAATGCCTTTAGAATCTGCCCTATGAGGGAAATTTAGATTGAAGTTGTTTTTTTTTTTTTTTTTTATTCTGTTGAGCTATAAGGCTAAACCCTGGAACTTGGCATAGAATATATGATGATTTTCAGTGATCTCTATGGAGAGGTCTACCCAGACTACAAGAGAAGCTGGAGGAAGCTCTATGTGTTTTATTTTTTCAGACTTGGGCATAAACTGTTGATGGAGTTAAAATACTCAAGAGAGACATAACAGTCCCTGCCAGTCAATTTAAAAATCAAGTAAAGAACTGTGAATTTCTGCATAATATAAAGGTAAATTAATAAATTTTGCAGGGTAGTAGGTTTTTTTTTGTTGTTTGTTTTATTTTTAATGTGAACCTTAATTGCTAGGGTTGCATAGTTTTTTTTCCCTGACACATATTGTTACTTTCTATTCAAGTCTTTGATCAACACTTTGTCCCTTTTTCTTGATCCTAATTTATGGATGTAATGGGAAACTGAGCAAGAGCAGTATTCTCATGTGCTTATTTGGAAAACTGAGCAAAAGCAGTATTCTCATGTACTTTTTCCAAGGACTGTTGCAGCATTGGAACATACACTGTGAAGGAGGATAGGTTAACTTCCAAGGTGTGGATTCAAACCTGTGTCTCATTTGCATCCAAGTTGCAACTCTGTGTTCAGCTAAAAAGAGAGCTCATTACCAGGTTCCTCCATCTGACTTGCACACTGTTTAAACAGGAACAGGATGTGCCATGTCCATAGCAAAGAAAAGGGAAGCAATACAGTGCATATATATGGAACCTCATCTGTTGTTTGAAATGGCAGTTTCCTAAACAAAAATGAGAGCTTTTATATTTTCACATCAAYGACATTAGAATGGTAACAGCCATTGAAGAAAACCTTGTCAAGTCACTGAACCATCTTCCTTGCAGATTTGTATTTTTCATGTAATTTTAGGGTAGCATAGAAAACACTGAACAATTAATGAAAATTACAGTTTGATGGAAAAATGTGCAACAGTATAAAATGACAAGGAAAAAAAGAGCAGGACTAGAAGAACTTAACCTCTYTAATGACTAGTTGTGTTTAGTTAACTATCCCAGTTAATTACCCTTGAAAGTTAACTATCCTTGTGGATGTTTTTTTCTAACAACCAGGAAAGCATTTTTCAGCTTTACCTTATATAATTCTATTTAGTTATTATCTAAGTAATCTTTATTAAAATAATCTTGAATTATTTTAGAGCTTGTCCCCTAATTTTTCAAGCCTGAATTGATATGAATAGTCCTTTCTTTCATCATTTCAGCCTTTGTGAAAGTTGAAGGGAAGAACTTTGAAATTTTAARTAAATGGTTTGTGGATTTACACAAAGCAGTTCTTTGAAACCTTTGCACCATTGAAGTATCTTTTTAAAAAAGTTTTTTTTTTCCCTGCTTTATGGACAAAAATATCATATTTATTTTTTGTGTATCAGATAAACATTTTTGTAGAAATACTTCTCTCAACAGAACAACTATTCATTTAAATTTGAAAGAAGTTTAGAAAGCCATCTTTGACTATGTCCATTAATAAGTCTCTTCTTACCTTTTCCTGAATTCTTTGAAGTAAATCTTGTTTTAGGGAAAGTAGAGGTTAGGGTAAAAGAATACTATTTGCAGCTCGTTTAAACCTTTACTGCCATTAATAATTCTATTATTTACTCTAAAACATCTAGATGTCAAACCTCAATGCAAAATCCATCACAGTTATAGTCTTATAAAGCTAGAGGCTTAAATGTGTACCTGGAAATCCTACTGCACCCTAGAGATCCCTCAGGGTCRACAGCAGTCACCAGGAGATTCTCCTGCTTCCATTGCCCTGTAGTATCAACTTGCTGTGTCCATCCTCCCTGTATCCTCAGAGAAGCAGGAAGAAATCTGCCTCGGGGTGTTCTTGTTAGGCTGTTCCAGGATCCAGTTCATAAATTTTAGACACACTTAAGTGTGAGGGCTAATTTGTTATCCACCTGTCCTTAAGCAAACTCAACTAAAGCAAAGTTAAGGTAAAATTCAAGTGCTGACCTMTGTCTATTGCATTCAAGACAGACTGGACCACACAGTTTAAAACATTTTTAGGCTAAAGTGAGAGGTGTTGCAGCTATCCTTGCTGCACAAGCCTTGCATCAAATTATTTGTTCCTCACTCCTTGAGTTCACTTGTATCTATGCTGTCAAAATGGCAGTGAGGCTTGCACTCTTTCTGCTTGCCTTAAACCCCAAATTACAGTTGCTCAGAAGGTTTTGTAAGGTAATTTGCAAAGCACACATGGTGGCCTGTTATATTTCATTAGATAAGAGTTAACATTATATAACAACATGTACTTTAAAACTGCGTGCTACAGAGATCTCTGTAGAATAACTCRGTGATAGCATTTCAGAGACCACACGTATTGCATGCTGAGATCACCCCTCCCTACTCATAATGGGAAAGTAAACTAACAGGAACACAGGAAACAGTATCAAGCATTCATGATACATGAAAATGTGCAAAAAAGTTGATAAAGAAATTACCAGTTTGTGCTTATTTGTTGGCATTACTGCTGAGAATGCCTGTGTGAACAGTGTTAGGATGTTTAATTCTGAACTTACACAGAGAATATGAAGCAAGACGCATTTTTGATTGCATTATTGTCTAACTGTACTATTAATATCAGAACTTCTCACCTATTCCTTTGTTGGTGCAACATTTTTTTTTAAGCTCTAAAATATGTGATATAAGGAAATGATTCAGTTCAGCCGTATAGTCTATTTTTCACTAAAGGTTTGCATCATCAGAGCCATAAAGAAGGTTTTATCTGTGGACAATTCCCTGGAATTGCCTACTAGGTGGTACATTTAATTTACAACTTCTGTATTTAGAGAATGCATATGCTTGGTCCTTAGACTGAGCAACACTGCTCCTGAGGGGTAAAGCTAAGTCAAGTCATTACATGAATCATTATATTCATTAGCATTCATTGCCAGAGGGGTTTTGGTCACTTGAAAACTTTCAGTGTGTGACAAAAAACTCATAGAACAGCACAAACCATAATTACTTGCCTGTGTTTGAATTTGAGCATGATAACAGCTGACTGTACAAGAGATCATCTAGCAGAGTCAGTTGCAGTGCATATTTCTGTGCACCTACCTTGGTGAATTTTGGGCATTAAATACTTTTTCTGGGAATGATCAGTCATCTGTGTGAACATATTTCTCTCCAGTTGCAGGACTTGGTCTTTTTTTTCTTGCTGAAATTCCTGAGATCACTCTCTACCCATTTCTCCTGCCTGTTGMCACCCTACTGAATGTCATCATAACCATCTGGTTCATCTGTCACTCCCCCCACCCACCCTTGGTTTTTTATCATCTGCAATCTGCAGAAGAGTGGACTCTGTCCCATTTTCCAGGTCATTTATGAGGATGTAAATAGTCCTGGCCTCGCTGTTGACACCTGGGGTACAGCACTGGCTTCCAGCTGGCCTTTGCAGTGCTTATCACAGCCCTCTCTRCCTGTCCCATCAGCCAGTTTTCAATCCACCTCACTGCACTTACATAACCCATACTTCATCAGCGTGTTTATGGAGATGTTGCAGGAATGTCAAAAGCCTCCCTAATGAGAATGAGGTAAACAASGCCCACTGCTCCTCCCTCAGCCACCAAGTTAGTCACCTCATTGAAGGGAGTCAGGTTGGTTATCCACAATTTCCACTTCATAGATCCATGCTGACTGCTCCTGATAATTTTCTTGTCTTTCATGTTCATAGAAATAGTTTGCAGTATTAAGTGCTCCATCACCATCCCAGTGATGGAGGTGAGGTTGATCGACCTGTAGTTTGCTAGATCTTTCTTCTTGTCCCTCTTGAAGATAGGAGTGATATTTGCTTTCTTCCTGTCTTCARGAGCCTCTTCTGATTGTTCCACAATGACATCAGTCAGTTCCCACAGTAGTTGTGAGTTCTTTCTATTAAGCTTCCTAGTTTATGTATGTTCAGAGTATTGAAAATGTCCCTACTATAACTGTTCTCCACCAAGAATGTCTTCTTTACTCCAGACTTTGCCACTGAACCAAGGGGCCTGTGATTCCTGAAGAGTAGTTTGTCCAATAAAGACTGAGGTACAGAAGTTATTGAGTACCTCAAGTCAAAACACTTGATAAGAAATGTTTGGTTTGAGTCATTTCATAGAGAGTTTTTGTAGACCATTGCTTGAATTCCTGTTAAATGTTGTAAATCACAGTTTTTCCAGTCCATGTGGGTGTTATATCTATGGAGTTGGACGTCTGCCTTCATCATATGTTCATGTCTCAGTGTCATAGCATGAGGCACCAGAGTTCCACCAGTTTAAGGATTCCTGTTCTTTTGTACATGAAATGCAAAAACAGCTTGAAGGTTTGGGAGGTTACAGTGCAATTTTCCTTGATGTACTTTTTTTTCCCTTGCTCTGAGAATTTAGAGATACTGATGTCAGATGGTAGCTAATTTTGTTTGCTCCGTTTTCMTGGTGACTAAACAACACTGAAAAGAGACATAAGTGACTTACATAGCTTGTAAGTGGCTTATTTATTTTCTGTACTTCTTGAAATTTAATGATTTTATGTTGTGTAAGTATTTAGTTAATGTTGATTACCCAAAAACCTCAGATACAGCTTTCTAAAACCTGCTGTACATTTGCCTAGTAAATAGATTCCATGCAATGATTTATGTTTATTATTTTATAYTTCAAATCTTCTTTCTTTTTTCCCAGCCAGTGAAGGGAGAAAAATTGTCACACTAAAAGCCTGATTTTGTTCTGCTCTTGCACATGCAATCCATTTGCTCAGTGGGATTCCAGCTAAGTATAGAAAGAAGAACATCTCACTGGGGGATGCGTGCACCTAACAGAGACCTGAAAACTTCCAACCTTAACCTTTGCTAATGGCAAATGTTCTTAGTGATCTTACTTTGCTGTRTCTCAGGCAAGAGTTGGAGAAAAATAAAAAACAAACTGGTCTTGCTCACTTCACATTTAATTGATAATGTGTGTCCTATACTTWAAATTGTTATCAGTATCTTGTATTTTTCTTCAAGATACAGAAGGCAGTGTTGAACTTTACTTCTTTTCTTRATGTGCCAGGAGCTTTTCTGTTGGCACAGTTGGAATATAAGTTAAAACATAACTCCTTGCTCTGCTCAGAGGTGTGTAGCAGACCACAAAATTTAGTGCTGTGTGTTCTGCTCTGTACAATGAGCCTTTTCTCCAGGAAGCCCACTGCAATTACTGGACCCACTCAAGGAATGAAGCCTCTCACTGTTCAAGTCAAGGCTTTGATTGCACCCTATTTTGTCTAGCACTTGGTCAAAACGTGTACAAACTTGTTTCAGACACTTGTTTTTTTCTTTAATCATAAGTGAGAGGAATAAGCGCACACAGTGGTTGTTTTCCCCTAGTAATGATAACTTCTGTATAGTGGAAGAGTTGTCTTAAGGAATAATTTAWATAACCCTTTCAGAAACAGCATTTCAGTAGTTTAATTTGGTTCCCAGGAGTTGTTTCCTAAAAGTTTCCTCTGTCACTCATTAGCAGGACAGATGAGTATATAAGTAGCCTTTCCTTAGCAAGCACTGAAAATACATCTCTTAGTTAAATTGTATTATTTTCCCCTGTGTCTGCATTTTATAAATAGTTTAGATTTCCAGAGGATCATTTAGGGTCATTCTGTTAGCCGAAATTATAATTAAGTGTATTGTAACTGGATTTGTGATGCTACACTGCATTTTTCAGTAGAACAATTGGGCAAATGTTAAAAATGATACAGAATAGATAGTTCATGCTAACTATATTCTTCATTAAGAATTACACAAATTGTAACATTTTGAAGAACATCTATGCTAATGCAGAGCATTCAGCATCTTTTAAGGGATACTAAACATAGATATTTTCAAATAAAGTAATTGATTTCTGAAATCACTTAATAAGCTTTTTGTTTCTGCCCAAGAATACAATTTGCACTGGTAAGGCAAAGTGATTTCTGGAGTAACAATTTCTAGTCTTAATTATAATATCAGTAAACTGTTACACAATGGACAAAAGATGCAGAATGAGGAAGGCAGGCTAGAGAACAGACAGAAATAAGCAAAGTTAGTGGATTGTTCTAACAAGTAGACCAACTATGCTTGGTGTTGTAATAGTGTCTAGCAGAAATTGTGGAGCACATTTTCATTTTAGAAAGAACAGATAAATCCCTGACCTCAACCAAAAACCTYGCAGGAATTACCCTAATGTTTGTAAAAAGAGATAAAAACTCATATCKCTTGCTGCCACTGCGAGTAGGTGAATGTTTCTGTATTTGACTGAAATAAACATAGTTAGAGTCACTGATGGAATGAGGCATGCTTTATTTTACTAGAGCTCAAGAACATATATGATTTTTTTTCAATTGTTACTATTTTTCCAATATTAGATTGCTTTAAAAAATAATTTTCAAAATAAACCTTATGGTATTTTGTACTGAAAAGCTGAAAGAAGAGCAGGTTATGCAGTTTAAAAGTTGTTTGCTGATGTTCATTCTGGCTCTCTTACTGAAAAAGATACACAACACTATTTGGATTGCAGAAGGTAGCAGACYTGTGGCTGAGGTCCAGCCATTGGAGACTGAGTGCTCTATTGGGTAGGTTCTTAACCCACTCTGTTTTCACCATTTGGTGATAAAAAAGCAAGAAAAAAAAATGCCGAAGAGAGTCTTTTCAGATTGTTCTTTTGCAGTTTAGCATTCAGACAATTTGTCTTGGTCTTCTAAATCTGTTGAACTGATCTAATGTCTTACTGCTTCACGTGCTACTGATCTCCTTGATAACTCTTTTCTCTTATTTTTTTTTTCTTCATTTCCTGAACCAGTTTCTTAGCT
Source organism: Malurus melanocephalus (assembly GCF_030028575.1). Taxonomy (NCBI): domain Eukaryota; kingdom Metazoa; phylum Chordata; class Aves; order Passeriformes; family Maluridae; genus Malurus; species Malurus melanocephalus. Next base: position 3,637,929 of record NW_026623257.1, on the reverse strand, counting down.
AAATGTTTCCTTAAGGAAACATTAAATAGCTGTTTCCACAGTGATCATGGAATCTTAGAATCATAGAATGATTTGGGTTAGAAAGGAACTAGTTAGAAAGGTCATCTAGTCCAACTTCCGTGGAAAGGACATCTTCAACTAAATCTGGTTGCTCAGAGTTCCATCCAACCTGACCTTGAATGTTTCCAGGAGTGGGGTATCCACAACCTCCCTGGGCAACTTGTTCCAATGTTTCCTCGTGTCACTGCAAAAAACTTCTTCATTGCATCCAGTTTAAATCAACCTTCTTTTAGTTTAAAATCATGGTCCCTTGTCCTATTTCAATAGGCCCTAATAAAAGATTTGTCACCACCTGTCTTATAATCATCCTATGTTATATACTGTAGAAGCCAGGAGTCTTCTCACTTGTGTTTTTCCCTGAGATCTAATGGCAAAAGCAGTTGGTAGCCCCACAGCCTTACTTTGYCTCATTTGCTTTTCTCTTGGTGGTTTGCAATTTCCTTCACTTTTCTTAGAACTCCAAGAGTTCTAAGAAAGGGTATAGGTAAGTGTTCTGCCCATTCTATTCCTTGACATTTCTTCCCAAGTCTCTTCTGCAATGTTGTAGCAATAATATTTTATTTTTCCTAGAGTAGCCTTGGTCATCAGAGCATGGAACAATCCCAATAATGTCCTGGTTTGTGCCCCTCCATTGTCTCCTTACTCCAGCTCTGTTTTCATTCTGCAGGACTTGAGCACACAGAGAAATGCCATGTAAAACAGCTGTACTGGCAGGTGTCATTCTGAAGATGAGAATGATTACATTGAATTGAAATAGGTGAGGAAAGCAGATTAATTAAGCATTTGATTAAGTATCTTCAGAAAAGAGGCTTTTTTTTTTTTTTTTTTTTTTTTTTTTTT
>NW_026623257.1:3630438-3636986 GCF_030028575.1 Malurus melanocephalus | reverse complement strand
TGAATAACAGAAATTTGAAAAAAAAAAAAAGTACTACTCCCAATGAAAATTTTTTTTAAAAAATATTTTCTTGATAAAAATCTAATTGTAGCCATGCAAGGGTATGAAATTGGTAYCAGTAAATCTGTGCTTCTGTCCTGTGTACAATTACTCAGGTAGACTGGACAGATGCTGTTCAGTTCTAATTTTATTGGAGTGCTGCTCACAAGTAGATTTTACTCCATGGAATTTGGCATGCCTTATTTTCTGTTTATAGCATGGAAATAATAGTCATTTCCATTCAGGGAAGATTTCTCTTCAAAAAAATATTTTTAAAACATTTCCACTTTTGCAGTGAAGGGGCTGTCTCCTAACAGTGTGTAAGGAGTATGTAGGGCAGCAGGGCTCTTCATGCTGTTTTTCAGTATCACCATCACCTGCTATGAATAGAAAAAACATTTTGTAGCTGGCAGTGGTCATTTAAAAACTGTCTGGTCTTGACAAAGAGTATGAGAATGATGCTGACTTTTAGAAAGCAAACTGTTCCTATTCCATGTTTTAGTCATGATGAGTTTTGCACATTTTGTGAAACAGAATTGTGTTCAACACAGTGGCATCTCTAATATATGTTAAGTTTGAAAGGACTGTTTAAACTTTCATTTCTTAAGATGCTATCTGGTTTCTTGTAAATGAGACTTACTGTAAATTGTAGGTGCTTCATCACACTAGTGATACAGAAATAATTTCAGCACATTTTATTTGTGCTAGAATTGCAGCTATTAATAACTCTGTTGAATAGCCAGTGTTAGCACTGCATTGCTTACTGATACCTTTGGGGAATTCTATGCAATCAGCAGCTTTCAGGTACTTCAGGAAATCTGGTCCTTACAGTTACCTTTTTTTTTTAAATTGCACTTTCTCCAATGGAAATTTTGAGGTTCTATATTAAAAAAAGAAATAAATAAAAGCTTCTTCGAAGAAACCTTAGTTCTGTATCAAAGGGAAAACATTTGTATTTGCAAGTTAAAAAATAATCGATCCTAATATGGTAGTAGACAAACCTTGTCTAATCCGTTAATACAGCAGACCAGTGGAGAAGGCATCAGAAAAAAATTAATTCATCGTTGAACTGTTGATAGTTCACAGTTTGGTAAAAAGACAGACAATCAAGCTGGTTTTATGTTTATTTTTGTGTTTTTAACAGTTGTTTTTAATAGTTGTTTCTGGCTTTTTTTTTTTTTTTTTTTTTTTTTTTTTTTTTTTTTTTTTTTTTTTTTTTTTTTTTTGTCAGATGTTATAGAAAAAGTTTAAGTGTTAATGCCACCATTACACTCCCTTTATTTTCCCTGAAAGAGATTTTCTTTTTTTTTTTTTTTTAGTAAAATGCCCTCTCCCTCAGTTCCTTGAATTGTGACACGTGTGTGGGTTTTTTGTTTTTGTTTCACAGCAGCTAAAGAGGCAGTAGGTTTGATTTGGCAAGTCGTTTGGAAAAGGAGTGGAGAAGAGCCCTGTAACCACTGAAGAGTGAGTGCCAGTTTTACCTGCTATTTTAGCCACAGAAGTTAAGTAGGATATGCAGATGGATTGGCATGAAACTTTTATAATACTAAGAGGCTTACAAAAATGTGCACACTTAGAAGTATAACTACTCTGAAATACTTCAAAAGGAAGGGCAAGAGATCTGCTTGGATGTAATTATGGATCAGGTCATGAGCAGTGTTGAGGTATACAATGTAAATTATTAAAAGCCAAAACTGAGAAGTACCATAAGTGACAKTCTGTTAAATTGATTTGGATACTAAGTAGTTTTAAATATTCAATATAGAAAGTGTCTAAAATTAGAAAATGCAGTTTGGATGTGTGCACACAGCTCTGCCCTTGGAAACTAGGAACTAATTGAATAAAGACATGCCTGTCAACAGTATTTGCATGCTATTAAAAACACCGCTCTCTTTTATACTAAAAATGACTGTCAGCTTTGTTTGCAGCATGCTTGTCTGTTAATTCTAATGTTTTTTTTTATTCACGTCAAATTAAAATTTCAATTTCGAAATGCAGGTGTTAAACTGCCTTCAATTTCTCTGCAGCAGAAATTATCTCTGTAGCAAAAAGCACTATATAACAATGAATCTTRCAGGATAGATTTGCATGTGAGAAGCTGAGCTGCAACACTAAAGTATGAAACTCGGACTTAGAAGTGTTTAGACATATTTGTAAGTGCATTAGGCACTTAAGCTGTTGTTCGAGGACAGTCATACAAGAACAATATTTAAACTCTGCACCTAATATACAATATGTTAAAAACTTGATTACTTCAACAAATTAGTTTAAAATTAAATTTTTGTTTTTCTTGTATTGCAAATATTAAAGCAGCTGAGGCAGGAGTTCATAATACACAGTTGTACTTTGGTTAGTTTAGGAATTATGAACATGGCTTTAATATACTCCAGTATCTTTTGTTTATACAGAAGTGCAGGGAAGGAGAACGCCATAAGATCTTCCTGACAGTGGAACAAGATGSTCTCTCTATCTTTTTGAACACACACAATATTGATCCTTCTTGAGCAGCAAACAGCAGTGTAGGGAAGCAAAATAAGTGTCATGTTTTAGTGGAATGGGGGTAGGTGGAAGAAGCATGGAGTATTTTTTTTTCCTGTGGATGTACCTGAGATGCAGATTAGACCCAGTCAAATCAATCTTCTTGTTTATTGCTACTAGATGTACTGCTCTCAGTTATGTTTTGTCCTTCCTTTTTATGCCGTGTCTGATGCTCATTAATGTCCGTGGCAAACCAGTTGCAGCATAACAGCAAGAGAAATATTGACTCAGCCAAAAAGAGAAAAGGGTTTCTGTCCATTAAGTGAGCTAGATTGAAATGAGATGGCAGGAAATAAGAAGAAAACCAGAGGAAGTAGGCCACAAATTTCAGTAGCTTTAGAGTGTTGGAGGAAATCATCTGTCTTTTTTAGCCGCAACCTTCCTCTATCCACAAAATTTAGATTCACTTCTTTTGTCACTGAGGGACTGCACACCTTCCTCTGCTGTCTCCTTGGGTTTTGGATGGAAACTTCAACTCTTGAGTAATGAATACTGGCTTGCTAGAAATAAAAGGAGGAACTGAAAAAGTGATAAAATTGATAAATTACACAAACTAGAAGAGTTGAGGGATTGTTATGGAAGATTAGGTGGTTTGGCTTTGTTTTTTTTTTATAAATCTTACATATTTTAGGAATTACTGTGATATTATAGGACGTCTCCTGTGGCTGGTAGAAATATGGCCTGAGAAATTATTTGAAATCAAGTTGCCATGGAGATGTAGCTGCAATACTTTATTAGTAATCAATGTCAAGGCTGTGTGGTAGACAGCAGTCATTGAATTACAGATATTGTAGAAGTGAAACCAAACACTTTGAGTAAGATATTGGAAAGAATTATGAAGATTGCAAGACTTATAACAYCTTTACCTGAATTTTCAGAGCAACATATAGCTGATGATCCTATTTTCAGAAACARCACTCTGGTCTTAGGTTACTGATTGCAACCTTGTCCAGTCTAACAGGTTTTTCTACACATTTGGCACTAATTATTCTCTTATTAAAGAATTTAATTGAAGAGATGGGACAAAGTACTTGTGTTGGGCCTGTAGGATATTTTCTCCATTATTTCCCTACTGACTATTTTTSAGGACACAATGAAACACGAATGAGTGAGTTTGTGTCAGGGATAAAGACTGATTATTTTGACATTAGCTATTCAGGGCCCCGTCTGTGCATATGAGAAGGTTCATGATTCCTGAGAGTGTTCAYTCGGTGACGAACAGTTGTTCTGAAGGTCTATAATCGTGCAGAGTGGGAGTATATTGACATCAGTAGTACATAGCTGTTGCTGTCTTAATTTAAGAAATAATGATAAATTAGGATGATCTGGGGTTTTTTGTGTGTTGATGTTATTCTGGTGGTTGATGCTGTTCTGGCACGTAAAGTTTTGATGCATTATATTTTATGGCTGAGTGTCCCAATAAATGGAAGTACAGCTGTCCTATAAATTGTTTGCTCTTGGTCATTTATTTTGATACATATTGAAGGATTCATGTCTTGTAAGATATGTCTTGCTACTAGCACATACAGTCRGCTTCCCTGGAGTCCCATTTCCTTGTACCCTGGTGAAAATGCAGCAAAAAATGAATTAGAAAAAAGTGTGGCCTCTGGTGCGTTACTTTCATAATGCTATTGCTAAAAGCAGCTGTAGTAGATGAGACGGAACTTCACCTGTCTATGACTTCTTTATTCTAAAATATTGGTTATGATAAAGTGATTTTTTATAGCTTTGCTATCAAGAAAAGATAGATATTCAGTAGAAAGTGAATTTTAGAAAAGCAGAGAGATTTTTYCCTGTATTTGGAATGCTTTTGTTTAGAATAAGTTTATATACATAACCTAATTGCATAAAAAGATGTTATTTTGGTTAGTTTCARTCCACATCATAAAAATAGTAAAGGGCAGAGGATGAAAGAGGGGAAAAAAATGCCACTACAATCCACAAGGTTTTTGTGTTTAGCTACGTAAAGTTTTTTTGCCTATATTTACTTAATGATAGTAGGARATTGACTTTCTTTCATGTGTATAAGGCAAAAGACTTAAAGGGTATAGCAAAAATTAATAGGATATTTTTCTAGAAGAAATTATGGCTAGATAGTGTTATGGATCAAATATTATCGAGAYGTATCAGTGCTTTGCATTTATTTTTATCTATTAGGTAAAATAAGTTAATTGTTGCTTTTGGTAGGCTGTGAAGATTGCATGTTTGAATGAATTACCACCCTAAGTTTATTAAGGGCATCTTACAGTGTACCTATGGTATATATTTATCCTTTAATAATCTCATTTGAAATGAGAAATATACATACCAAATGCCTTGTTCATGCATCAAAACTCATTTCCTCATAGCAGGCCATACTTCTCAGACATTTGTTTGAATAGATGCTGAAATGAACAGCTTTGAGCCCTGCCTCTCGATAACACGTTGATCTGTTCTTGACCTTATTTACAGAGGGAGATGTCGTTGAATGGCAATATCCCTGGGACGGTGCAAATATATTGGGAGTTCCTAGAAAGCTGGCTTACATGTGTATGTACACACTTTAACCCACACTCCTGGCCATGGTGTGCAGCCCAAGCTCACTCCACTGCTGTCAGAGCTGGAGAGATGCTGCTCACAAAAATGTAGCTGCTCTGATATGTATTTCCTCTTTACAGACAGATAACTGGAAATGTAAGCAGCAGGAAGTCACATTGGAAGCATTTTGAGTTCCTGATTACATTTTCCACTTTGTTTTCTTTTTTTGCCCTTTTTAAATAAATACACATTATGTAATTCAACTGGGCTTTGTACGCTTCTGAAGAAAATATAAATTCAGGTTTTAAAATATAAAATATAACAAGTGTATTATGTGTGGGTTTTTTATTAATTTAAAGTTTGGAGTCCAAACTGATCAACACAATTTATTATTAAAATATTTGTAGAAGGTAAGGCTACAGTTAAATGAATTTCGGTCCTTTCCCCARTGTTTTCTAATATTTAAATATTTTYTATTATTTTCTCTCTATTTATAKAATTGAAGAAAAGAATATCTAATTTCATGAAATGTGGTAGAAAGTGTTACAAAAATTATTACAAAATCTAATGTCATTATAAAACTTGGAACTTATTATTTTATAAATTTCATATCTTATACTAAAAGATTTTACAGTTTGCAAAAAGAGATTATTTAACTCTTTGGATTTGTAAACCAGAAAAAWKACTTGTTTTTTGCTTTCTCTTATTTATGGGATATGCTATAAAATATTATTACTCTATTTAAAGTCATCAGCGTTAATTGAGAATTTTGTTAATTGTGCAGTATTATTTAATTTTATTACCTTAAGATTATGCACTGCATGTGCCATTTTTTACTGGATATTTTCTTCTCTGTGTGTATATATCTTTTAATATGTCTCTAACTTTTCTTGCATAAATCTGCATTATTGCAATTAACATGTAAGAGYCCTTCATTTTCATGCAAGGGACAAGCGCAAGTGTTAAACAACTGTCAGTGTTGCTTAAATCTGACACAGGTATCTTTTAGAGATTATTTTGAGTCTCAAGATATAAACCCAATAATGTCAGCACCTCATAATTCAGAGTTTTAGAAACAAAATTAATATTCAGCTTTTTAAAGTTACATCAACCTGCATGATGATGATGATGATGTGATGATGATATGTAGGAGGTGACTTCATAACCATGAAAAAATGCAGCTTTGTTCTGCTTCTTGAAGAGACATGTCACCTCAGAAAACAAACAAACAAAATATTTCACTGCTGTTTCTCCACTATAGAATGGGGTTTGGGATTGAACACAGTTGATGTACACGCTCTTATTCCGTCGGTCATTGCCCGGAGGTTAAAGATCAGCTTTGTGACACACCTGTCATGGCTGTCCCTATTTGCTAAGTTGCTTTAGTCTCCTGTACAAACAATTTCTCTATGAAGGAGAAAGAGGCCTAAAGCTTCCTTAAGGCTGTTAAATGT
>NW_026623257.1:3625128-3630318 GCF_030028575.1 Malurus melanocephalus | reverse complement strand
ATAATGTTATTGTGGTTTTGCTGAATTTTTTTTTTTTTTTTTTGGTTTTTTATTTTTTGGGGTTTTTTTTTAGATAATGTTATTGTGGTTTTGCTGAAGATTGTGGCTTGTTGATAACKGCATCCCTTTTATTCACAAAGGTTGATGAGGTTTTGCTAGTAATCTCACAAACAGCCCGATCTATATCTAGTAACAGTAGATCTCTGCTAGAATATGTGGGAATTCATGTACTCTTAACAGTGAAATACTGACTTTAATCAAAATTAGCAGGATACAGATGAAACTATAAGTACACAAGTTTAGTTATTATTTATCTTGATTGTTTTTGTAGCATATATTACAAACCTCATTAAAAGAAAACCAAAAACCTAGGTGGCGCTGCACTTWAGAATTTCTTTCTCATTGTTCTATCACTCATTAAATTATTCTCCCTCTTGTAACTCAGTTAGATGACTGCTTTCATAAATAGGCTATAACTTAATACAACTTGTCCAAAGATAGTTTTCATGTTCATTTAGGTACCTTAGTCTACCATTTTCATGATTTGCTTGAATACTCTGTTTCCAATGTAAGTATTGTCAAATGAGGCTCAAAAAAAGATTGAAATATGAATCCTTGCTCAGAAATGTTTTCTTTGCAGTGAAATGCTTTCCTTCTTAAAACAAAAGTGCAATTTTGTTGGCCCTTCCTTTCTTATTATCATGCTCTTTTAATGATGTTCAATGARTGCTAAACCCTCATCCTGCTTACTTACAGAAATAAAGCTAAGCTCCAGAAAACATATAAGTTACAGTCCGAGGCTCCCTCTGGATGTTAAGAATCCTTTATTTTTAAAAGCTCACTGTGAATCATTTCTTGAAGATCTTCTACCCACAGTRGAAAGTCTAGTACTTCATACCATGCCTTTTATTTATGAACAATATCAAAATGATCTTACAAGGTTTCAYTTGGCATTAGACCATCGTTATAATAAAAGGAAGCAAACATATTTTGACATTTGAATTCTTCATTCTTAAGTTTTCCTGGTGCATTTATGTATATTGTATTATCTGTCTACAGAAGCTGTTCTTGTAGCACCCTTAAAGCACCAATTCCATGATCTTTAAAAAGTTCTGTTTTAAGCTTCGTTTTAGTCAGATAATCCAGTTAATGTGAATGAGCTTTTCATTAATAGGCCTAAAGTTAAGTAAGTCTTTTTTTGTTTGCTCAATCGGAACYGAAGACATGATCCTGCTGATTAACCTAGATTCTCCTTCCCCTTCTGTTTCTGAGGATTTGCTAGTGTTATGGCTTGAGAAATAAATCTCAGTTTATCTACCTGTTTATCTGTTTCTGGGAAGTTGCTAAGACAAGAACTAAAGCTAAAATTTTCACAAGAACACAATAAAATTGAATATACAAGGTAGGTCTRTGGCGATTCAGTGGGATTAGTGTGTTTAACAGAGTTTGCTATTCAATTCTTAAAACAAACTAGTATGTGAAAATTGCTGTATGAAACTTAAATTAACCTTAAGATCATTAGTAAGGTTTGATTTTAGTTTAAATTAAAAATCACTGTTCTAGAACAACAGAGAACTTTTCAAGGAAAAACTGAGGGGATTTATATCTAGACTAGAAAAAATTGGAGGAATAACCTAAAAGTTGTAAAAGTCTACCTTGGCTGGAATGAAGGACAGGCTCTCTGCCATAAAAAAAAATATTAGGAAAAACAGTAAAGAACAATCTGAAATAAAAGTATGGAAATATTTCTTTCTCCTCTGAAAAGATGAGTGAGAATGAACATGACTTCTTGTGTTTTATTATTAGCACACAACTAATTTCTTAAAAATTACTTTAATATACCAACATTAAKTAATTTAATAAAATATTATCCATTCAAAGGTACTGATACATACATCAGAATTGAAAGTGTGGAAAAAATTCTTTTGTTTTGGTGTCCTTTTGCATTCCTGAGAATAAAAGTGGTGATAATGTGCTTAGATGTTGGAAAAAAGAAGGTATCAAATAGTCTGAACAACCCTAGAAAATGTCACCTTCCTCATGTCAGTAATGACTTCCCCTGGTAACTGGATATTGTTGTTTAACAAGCACACTGTTATTTTTTTACATATTTTTACCTGTTCTACAAGTACCATGATGTGTAATGYGCAGTTTCTTAAGAGAGAAAAAGCRTTCTACTCCTCCTTGTTTATGGATTCCCCTCCCCACAAAGAAAGAAAAAAAAATTACACATATACAATGTAAATAAGCATGCATGCAAAAGAATTTTCTCTTTCTGATAGAAAATATGCAAGATTACAAAATCACAATCTGGGTCAGATTGGCATTAACCACAGTGGGTAACCTAATCTAACCTCCCAGCTCAAGYAGGGTCATCCTAGAGCACATGGCMCAGGATTGTTTCCATATGGTTCTTRAATATCCAAGAAGAGACAGATCACAGCCTCCCCAGCATTCCATTCCAGGGCTCAGTCACCTGCACAGTACAGAAGTTCTTCCACATATTCAGATTATTAAGATTAAAGAAGACTGAGTTCAGTTGCTGAACTGAAATCAATAGTGCCTATGAAGAGTTTTTAAGGGTTGAGGTTTTTTGGATGTGGAGCTTTCTTGTCTGTCTGTGTGTTTGTTTGTTTGTTTGTTTGTTTGTTTGCTTTGGGGGCTTGGTTGTTATTTCATAATTTTGAGCAATGAAAATGGAAAGATGGAAAAATGGAAAAATGGAAAAAAATATTCAATAATCAGGAAAAAAATTAGTTAGAAATTGAAACAGACCAGTGCAGCTACTGAAAAATGGGAGCATGTAGAAATTTTGTTCACGTAAGTATGCACATACATGTGCATTTCTATGTGGAGACATCAGAGCTGTGTGGTTAGCAGTGATTATAGGATGCTTGGCCGAAGTCATGTCACAGGAGAAATCAAAGACTTCAGGAGATCTGAGTTCAAGTGTGATGTGAAAAGGCATGTTTTTAAATATGGACCTCCAATTCAGACTCAGCATATATGGATACCTCCTTCTCCGATATTTATTTTTACAGCTATATAAGAGAAATCCCGAGAGCAACCACTGAGGTTTGTTTTTTTTTCACCACTGTGTCATTTCAAGCTATTAATTTTCTTCAATGTTGGATTCCTGTGCAATAGTTTTTCTTATAATTATTTTCTTTTATTGGAGTTTTTGTGATTTCCATAATTTTTCCTTTTATTTGAACTGAAGGTGTAGGCCTGATCCAACAGTTACAGAATTTGATTCCAYTTGTACACCTGTGAAACAATGAATAGGATAAACTGAACTAGTACCAATTAATTATAGGCCAGATTAAATATATTTGTAAATTAATCCAGGCCTGTGGAAATCATAACAGAATCTATGGAGGTCTAGAATGCAGAGAGGGCTCCTGGTATGTRTTATAGGAGACATGAGATGAAAATGTTTTTAGCTTAGTTTTTCCTCATGGCTCTGCCTCAAACTTCTTTGTTGTCTGTTGTTTTGACATATTCGGTGTTTTTTGAACAACTGTTCAGTTAACCTAACCCCAGGCCACAAATTTCTTTGCAGCTAAACAGTTGTATGCAGCCTAGAAACCCAGGAAATGTATAAATACTGTATATTATGTATTGTTAAAAATCCTGTAGCAGTRATATAATTAATGGTGTACATGATTATAAGGAGTTTCAAGTAGAGTGCTGAACTGCTAGTAAAGAATGTGAGATAAATGTCTTTCACTATTTCTGAAGCCTCAAACATCTGCATAAGATCTCTCTTTCCTTTATTTTTTGCCTGTCAATGGAATACTGCTCAGAGGAGCTCTTGCTATTCATTCTTGAGAAATAATTTGTTAGGACAAACAGTACCTGTAGATTATACACAAGTGGGCTGTTGCAAGTTCTTTCTATTTAAACTGAGTAATTGCTCATCAGTGTCTCATGTATTTGCTTTGTTCCCTGATTGGGTGACCTGACCTTAAGATATGGGAGGTASGACTCAAGAAATCAGTGAGATCTTTATTCTGCTAGCAAGTGCCTTGGGAAGAGAAATAGCACAGAATAAAAGCCTCTGCTGCTTCGGGAATATAAAAGGACCTTTGCGCTGCCTTGCATATCTGTATTATCCTTGACTAGCTACATGGACCCCAGATATAAATGTAGATAGWTTGCTTTCTGGTTAAGGAAGAGAGAAAGACGTGAGTCAGATTAATGAATCATCTCTCTGTGTTTCACAGTCGTTCCTTTCCCAGCAGGTAATGGCTAGCATGACTGGGTGTRCAATTATATTTACAGAAACAGTGGCTGGATTTTATCTGACTAATTGTTGTTACTGTGTTGTGCTTCTGACAGTCACTCTGTGCAGATCATATGGGTATACATGCAAAAATACTTCTTCAGTCGTTGGTTATGTCAGTTCATTTCTCTTATCCTGTAGTTTCCATATCCATGCTTATTGTAGACAAAACAGTTTTTCATGCCAGCTGAGGATGACACTTAATTAAGGATGAATCCCTTAATCTTGTTTTAATGTTGCGTTTACATTACCTGTTCATTGCAGCATTAATTGCCTGCATACATGCAGTGCTGCTTGCAGATGAAGAACTTTTTCAGTCTTGTTTGCAACATTTTCAGATCTCCTTTCGTTTAAGAAAGATCATGCTTCTTAACTCATTTAACTCTATTTCATAAAATGTCTTTGGTCAACAGGGTAACACATCTTGGTTGGTAGTGTTTAATAATTTCCTGTACTGATTTATGAATATAAGAACTCCTTCTAATAACCTCTTCAACCTTTTTTTTTTTTCAAAAAACAAAGTGTTTTAAGTCATGTCTACAGTTAACCACTCTCATTTATTTTTAAAGACAGAARCAAGTCCTATCTCATCTTGCACATCTTACCAAAGCATCAATTAGATACACTTTAAAAAATCTTACTATGACAATAAAACTTTGATTGCATAGTGATTTTAATATATTTCCAGCATGACAATGSAGGTGAGGATCTCATGTGACCCATTTTTTTGTAGGCTGGCAATGATAATCCTTCTTCTGATGGGAATTTCAAGAGCTGATAGGGGTTCCTTACGGACCATTTATGGTTTGTGTGTAAAAATTTAATATTTTTGCATAACAAAAGGACTAGAGTCCCCTTCCATTTTTTTTTTTTTTTTCCTTCCATTTTTTTTTTAATTTATCATT
>NW_026623257.1:3611456-3624644 GCF_030028575.1 Malurus melanocephalus | reverse complement strand
GATAAAGCAGATGCTAGCCCAGTAACTATTCAGGAGGTTCTTTTGCCATAAACAACATTAAAATCTTCTGAATGTTCTCTTTGTGACATCTCTCTATCTTCTAAGGCTCTTTCAGCTTTTCCCACTGTGTTCACGCTCATGATAGAGTTACCAGTGGGATTCCAGTGGTTTTTTTCCCAGTGAAGCCCATCTAGATATAATGCATGGCTAATSTCCTTTAATTCAGGCAAGAAGGTGCTTGGCCAGGACTGCTTGCCCTGGTTCAGCATTTCTGTGCTCTTTTAATTGAAGGTGCTGCTAGGCTGTCCTGAMAACCTGCTTCATAACAAAATCTGAATTACAGTTCATGCCTCCTTCTGTAAGGACTGTGGCACCTCTTCTATAAATAATCATAGACTCACAGAGTATTTTGTGTTGGAAGAGACCCACAAGGATCACCAAAGTTTAACTGCTGGCCYTGCACAGGATATCCCCAAGTRTCACACCATGGACCTGAGAACAKTGTCCAAATATTTTTGGAACTCTGACAGGCTTGATGCTTTGACCACTTCTCTGGGGAGCCTGTWCCAGTGTCCAGCTACCCCTTAGATGAAAATCCTTTCCCTAATATCCAACCTACACCACCCTTGACACAGCTTCATGTCTTTTTCTTGGGTCCTGTCACGGGTCACCAGAGAGAAGAGATCAGTCCCTGCCCCTCTAMTTCCCCTTGTAAGAAAGTTTTAGGCAGCAGTGAGGTTGCAAAAACTCTTATTCATCTGATTTCTGTTCTGTTTTGTGACCCTGGCTTTAAATGATGCAACCTATTCCAGACAACCAGGTAAGTTTTTATTGCTCATTAAGTTAACAGGAAGTCTAGACTCTGAATAGTGTAAGTATTTCTTATATGGGAGATAAAAGTAAAGGAAAAAGAAAATTAACTTTTAGCTAGGACTTAAATCAATTCTGGTTAATTGCTCCAGGTGCACCTAGAATTTTAAAGGAAAGTTTTGAAATTTTCTATTCCATCTTAACAAAAAAGAACTGAAAAAAAAAGCCTTAGAAAACTCAGTGTGTTAATGCTGAATTAAAAGTCCTCTCAGGTCTCATCGTTGTCATTTTTCAGTCTCAAGATATGATTAACATTATATAATATTTTTCCAAAAGAATCTAAATAACCTTATGTGTTAGAAATATAGAATCCATACGTGTGCTGTGTTTAATGTTTATGTACAAACTGTCTAAAAACAAATGTATGATGCAAATATAAACAAACTCACTAACTTTCAATTAGGACTCTGAAAGCTATTGAAATAATTAAAAACTAATTACTTATTCAACAATTGTTAGTAMAAAAAGATGGCTAAGCTGTATTTTCTGTGATCTTCAGAGAACAGTAATAGATTGATTTCTGTGATTTGGAAGTTACTGAAATTTTATTGAGTTATTAAAACAAGAAATACTTAGAAAAAAATTAGCAATAAACCTCATGAAATATATAAGTGAAGGTAAAAGGAATATTTGGAAATAATATCTGCCTCAAATGGAAGAAGAGAARGAGACAGTTTTAGACTTTAAAAATTAGCCTGGATTGTGAACATTTTWGGAAGACACCCTGGGTGCTACAACCTGTAGAGTTAATGGAGGCTTCTGACATTGTCTCTGTGGAGCTTCAAGTAGGGGGAATGAAGACTCATAACTACAGATTATTTGACATATATGTGTCAGCCAGGATGGTGTTGAAAAATCCATCACACTTTACTATCTGGAATAATTTAAAACTACTTAATGCTAACTCTGCAGCTAAATGCTACTTTTACCTTTGAAAAATCCAGTGAGGCGAGAAACTTACTTTTACCTGTGCAGTGACTTTTGGTATCTAATTACAGCATTGGGGCATGTAAAATCTGCATTTGTGCTGCCCTATTGTCTTTCTGTTACGTACGTTCCTTTTCAGAGGACCAGCTAGCTTGCTTACATGTGAAAGATTTGTCTGGTGTTTTGTTTTTGCTKTTTGTTTCGAATGCCCAAAGATATGTGATTTACCTTCCTTTAAAAGTATTCCAGGATATGGCTGCTTGTTTTTTTTTTTGTTTCTTCCTGAGCTTTTGGTGCAACTGTTCCTTTCCTTGTAAGTAGGTAGGAGATAAAGGGGGAGAAGAATCAAAAAAAAAGCAGGACATTTCTTTTCCTTTTCTTGATTTTCATTTGGGCAGTGTCAGCAAGAGTGATGTAGTACTCACCTAAGTCATTAATTTTGTATAATGTGTTTCTCTGATTGTAAATTGAATCTAAGAATATCACAGCTTTTTGCACAGGCTGTAATTATTAAGCCTCTGCAGTTGTTCTTATACTGTTTTATTACTTTATATGGTATATTTTTTTTTTTTTTTAATATCCAATATGTTAGCAGTTGACTTGATCTCTGAATTGTATGAGAAAATGTGGAAGTTAGAGGAAGAGCTTTTTGGATATTGAATGCAAAAAAATATAGGGATAAATATACCAGCTTTGTACTTCCCTTGCCAGTTTCAACATACCAATTCCCAGAAATCTATAATTTTTTTTTTCCATGATATTTCCCCCAATTCATATTTTCTTAATTTGACTGTCTTCTCTTGAATGGTATTAAATATATTTTGTACATTTCATTGACATTGTACTTCTGGATTTTTTACATCAGCTGACAGCTTTCACAGCTTAAGCTGTTTCCACTTGAACTTTCCAGTTTGCATCTCTGTCTTGATTTGTTGTCTGGTGATTTCTCAGTGTCTCTTTTGTATCTTCTTCTATATTTTCTCATGCTATTTGGGTTGTTTTTTTGTTTTTGTTTTTGTTTTTTTTTTTAATGTCTGCTTGCTTCTTGTTTTTTTGTTTTTTTTTTTAATGTCTGCTTGCTTCTTGGTTATTGGATTCCCCTACCCACCCTTTTCTTCCCTTAACAGAATTTCTGTTGCCTTATACGAAGGAACAATCTTTATTCTTGATGGAGGAACCTTTTTTTGTTTTTAATTGTTGTAGTTGTTTCTTTTTATTTTGTAAAGACGAGTTTGTGTATGATATTTTCATAGGTAAAATAGCAGTTGGTACAAGATTACTGTGGACACGTTTTAGGTTTTGGTGATTAGATGTGCTCTTTACCAAAAGGCTGTGTGTAAATGTGCGAGAGTGGTACAAGAAATAACACCCCTTGACACTGTGCAGCCATCAGCTAGAATTGCTGGCTTAAAGAGGTGAGGAGAGGGGCATTCAATGCTCTTTCCTCTCTATTTCTTTAAGAAACCTGATTGAGTTCCAGATAAGAAAAGACGATATTTCAGAATAGGAATATACCCACACAGAAATTAAACAATGATTTTTAAGTTTGAGATCTCATGCAATTATCTTGCCAATTCAAGGAAATTTCCTTGTGCTGTTGAAGTAGAAAAAAGTAGTCCAGTTTCCCATSTCTAGAAGGTTGACAATATAGAACTATAGTGTCAAAACATTTGTGGTTATTGGAATCACTATTAAATTGTTTCAAKAACATATTATTAATTACTTTTTTCTTAGTTTTCAGCATCATAAACACAGGTACAACTAAAAATAACAATGGGACAAGACAACAACATGCAATACAGTTTTAAATGCATTCCAAAACAGTTTTGTCACTGCTTCTATCAGATTGACTGGCATGTACAGAAGACAGACAATTATATATTGTGTTGCTTTCACATGCGCTGAGGAG
The DNA here is from genome assembly GCF_030028575.1 of Malurus melanocephalus. Lineage (NCBI taxonomy): Eukaryota > Metazoa > Chordata > Aves > Passeriformes > Maluridae > Malurus > Malurus melanocephalus. Next base: position 3,620,938 of record NW_026623257.1, on the reverse strand, counting down.
AACTTGGTGCTTCAGTGGTTCATGTAACTTCCCATAGCTCATTTCTACCACCCTGGGAATAAAGAATACAGATCAACCATAGATGAACAATTTTCCTTCATCCACCTAGAAATGCCWCTTTTTTTCCTGCCAGCTACCTGAGGACTTCAGGAATATATACTGTATATTCTGTTAGCAACCTATCAAATTCTTAAAGAACATAAGAAAAATAATCACATCCAATTTTCATTTTTAATACCAGTCCATTATTCTGCCTTTGGTCTYCAGGTCAATACACCATTATTTCTGCAGTGCTGAAGGATAACATTGGCAATAAACAAGGGTGATGCAGGAAGTAAGAGGTTTTTGAGAGATTATTTATATATAAACACTGACATTGATTTGAAACTGTTCCGATTTTGATTTTTTTGATTTTTTTTTTTTTTTTTTTTTTTTTTTTTTTTTAATTGGAGGAGATTTAGAGGGTAGAGGGCAGGGAAAGAAGTCAGATAACATATGCACAATGCAATTTACTACAATATCCATAGCTAATGGTAACTCTGTCACTGCAGAACTGAAAATGGGTGTGATAAAAGATGGATTGAGCTGTGCTGAATGTGTGCATACAAAACTCAGTCATTCAGAAGAATTCAAGTATGACTCAGTTTGATAGGAGATGGGGGWCACTGAGATTCAGGGCAAGTCCCCTCTACAAAAGATGCATCTCCTGGTGATGGTACAGCGTACGCATTTTCCATCACTGCGCTCATTGGTTTCCTGGGAATTCATTACAGTGTGTTACACTAAGCAGTAACTATTCCACTGTAATGATTTCCAGCAATGCTGGTAGAACTTTCCCACTTCATCTTATTTAAATATTTATTTTAATTTTAACTCACTCTGACAGTCTCTTGAGCTGCACAACTCATTTTCATGAGGGCTCCCAGGAGATGGCTGTAACACAAGTCTACTCTGCAGTTGCATGCATCTTTATAACAAAAACCATAAATCAGGACACTTAATCTGAAGCTGCAGASAAGAGCAATGAGCAGGCAGCATCTCAGTATGTTAGCTTCAATTCAAGGGAATTCAGAAAGTTCAGTTCTGTTTTTTTTTTTACCTTTGCTCACAATTCTATTTTGTCTTTGTATTTTCCTTGTTTTACTGTCTATTCTGTATTAACCATGTGAGGTCCTTCCCTCTGACCTTCCCCCTGCAGACATACCCTGCTGTCTTCAAGGCAGATTTGGGGTTTCCTTTAGGGTGGACAGCAAGTTTTTATTAAATGCTTATTCTAGACCTTGAGTAGGACCGTACACTGAGTGTTAATGAGGCTTTTGTTTTAAAGATATTTACCAGAGGTGTAACACTTCAAAGAATCTTCATCAAAAACTCCTCCCCTTTTACTTTCTGGAGTGGAAATTATTCTCCAGGATTCACATACAATTCAGGAGCAGCTTGAAGGCATGAACTTCTAAGTGTGATTATAAGAAGGAGCAGATATAATTGTAATGTCATTGTAATGTCTCCTTCCCGATAAATAATAATAATAATAATAATAATAATAATAATAGTAATAATAATAATTGTTCCAAGGAAAGGATTTTAAAACTTTAATTTTGAGTTCAGGTGCTTAAAAATAAATCTCTTAATTTAATTGGTTAAATTAATGTTTTTACTAAATAAAAATGTGTTAGTTAATGTTAATGGTGAGATGAACAGGTATCTTTTTAAGATGAAAAAGCCCTTCATGTTTTGCTACGCTTTTTAATATTATTTGTTCTAATATATTTGAATATTATATGTGCTATTACAATTTAAATGTGTATTATTGATAATTTATATTACACACATACAGACACATATGTCTATATCTATACACATACTATTAATATTTGTTCTGGCTCATATGTGAGCATAACACAGTTTGTAGGCTCCATCTTGGTTGGTTTTGGTTTTGTTTTTTTTTTCCTATGGATGACTTCTGAGGGGGAAGAAAAATAAAATTTTCTTTAGTAAATCTTGATTTGTTGTTATCTTCTGCACTCATATATACTTTTTTATGAGGCAAGAATTTTCCATCACAACTATCCCCACAGTTTTTGTAAAAGRAAGTTTAGTAGTAATAATTTCAAATACATTTTAAATGTGCCATTCTGAGAAATCTCAATGCACTTTATATACCATTTTAAAGTTATTATCTGCTGCTTGTGGCCTTATGAATGGCTCCCAGGCATTTCTCAGGATGGAAACAGAGGGAAGAAAAATAGCACTTGAACGGATAAAACTAAAGCCTTAATATTTTGTGAGGTACTGCTTAATTTTAATGTACATCCAAAGTATAATGATGACTAATCTATTTAAATAGCTCATCTATATATATATAAATCCATACAAGGAAAGTGCATGCCTCAGGGCAAAAAATTATTTCTAACCAGAAACAGCAAAGAATGCAGAAAGGCAAGGAAGCTAAGAAAGAAGAGTAATATATTCAGAAACCAATGTGAGAGCCACAAAGCCTGGATTGGGATGCTCTTCCAACTTAGACCTCATACAGCAGTTAACTGTAAAGAAAAAGTTTTGATTAAATCACATTTGAATTCAAAGGAGATAATAATTCTTCATGTTGTATAAGTCTGTTCTGCGATGGAATGCCAGAATTTTAAGAGAATGATGTCTTGGACTTCGTAGGGATTGAGGGAAGACTCAATCTATTGAAACAAGAAGTATTTAAACAAGAAGTAGGATAATGCTAAATGTCTSCAGATTTCTTTCTTCAGTTGAAAATGCCATATAGAGTTTCTTTTTGAGCTCCTGCACAACCACAAGAGACTGAAGTTCTTCCTTCAGCAAAACCTGCTCTCCTAAACTGAGTACTAGCAATGGAAAATATGTCCTTTCTGTCTATTTCTAATGTGCAGCAGTCTTGAAATATTCTTCCATTGTTCTGACAAGGAATTGTTCTCAGCTAAGAGATTTGTGCTTCCATTATTATTATGGGCTTGAGAGAAACATAAGTTCAAAAAAAATTGCAGCCAGAAGACAGCTTATAAATTTTCTTCCACTGAAGTATTTTTTTCTGTCTGCTTTCTAAACTGTTRTTTGGTTCTCCTTCAGGGATTTTGAATTTATTCCATTGGGTTCCCATGAAATTTAGAAACAAAATCAGTTTATTTGTGTTKATGTAGCTTGTAACAGCCTTATGATAATCAAAGAAAACCAGTATTGGAAGATTCCAATTTTTGTGGATTCAGTTGCATGTTTTCAGACTCCTGATGGGCTGACTGATAGGAAGATGATCTTTTATAYCTTCAGATAACTGAACAAATGGTTACTTTAATGTAACTGTTTCTCTAAGATTGATGAAATATTTTACTTTCAATGTACTTTGCTTTAAGCGGTACATCAACTTCCACACACATATTCACATTTTACTATTGTAGTATAAAAAGTTACATTTTCCTTTTTTAGATTGAGAATATATTGTCACTGGGAATGATACTGGTACCTAAACAACGTGAATTTTCTTTCAGTATGACATAATTTTGGGAGGTCCTGTGATATTAGTTGGAATTTATGTAAAGCAAAAGGTGTAAAAATGCACATTTTTCCTGTYATTATGCTCTAGTATTGACTCAGAATCCTCAAAGCCCATTTTGGAGGCATTCTTTCAAAATCCATTATAAACTAGGTATTTTGCTTCAAGCTAGGTATCTGTGTGATGCACAGAACATCAAAAACTCGTGTGGAATGATTTAGCAATCACTGTCTAATGGCACTGTGGCAGTGATTTTGTTCTACTGCCAGAYCAGGTCCTTATTTGTAGGTGAGAGCCACAGGAACTGTTCAGAATCATCCAGGTTTCAAAGATGTGTTTTTGCAGCTTGTAGGAGTCATGCTAAGTCTTCGGGCATTTTAATATAAACAATCAGGAAAAGCTTTTACAGGGTGGATTGAAAAGAAATTTTAGTTCCAATGACAGTCTTTGACTGACTGATAGTACAACTTTGAGTGTAATCTAAGGCCAGAAAYCTGAAAATTGCTGGGTTTAGTGATGAGTGTCTTTCTTTTCTTTTCCTATTAGATAGAAAATGGTCAGCTGTGGAACACTATTGTGAAGACCTCAGAAGAAATATCAATTTTTCTGGTCCACTTTTCATAATGTAAATATAATTTGAGCTTTCCCAAATGGGCAGCTAAACCATGAACAAACAGAAGAACTCAATTTGGACTGTATTTCTGAACCAGACTTCACCTTCTCTCTCGGGAACTTACTGAAGGATTACAGCTGAAAAAGACAGGAGAAAGAAAACCTTGAACAGGAAGCTTATCCTACAATGAGAATTACAAGTACATCTTGTATCTGCCCAGTCCTAGTTTGTCTCTGTTTTGTGCAAAGGTGTTACGGAGCTGCTCACCATGGCTCCATCAAGGTGACCAGAAATCAAACCAAACACATAGAAGGTGAAACAGAAGTGCATCATCGTCCCAAGCGTGGATGGGTGTGGAATCAGTTCTTTGTTTTAGAAGAACACATGGGCCCAGATCCTCAGTATGTAGGAAAGGTAAGGTCATTTTCTTCTTTTGGCTTTGGTTTGGTTTTTTCCATCCCCTGAAATGTGGCATTGATAGAAGAAAACCATTTATCACCTTAGATGGCACCTCCTCTTTTAAAGGAGGAAACCTCTTGGATTGCTATATATATTTACAGTGAACTTGCCAGTTGCCTGTGTATACTGTGTTTATTATTAAAAAATTAAATAAAAGTACATAGGATGAAGATACTAAAATGTGATAAAATAGTTTTTCTTCTGAGCTCAGCTAAACACAGAACCAGTGCAGTTGATCCTGTTACATCAATTTCCACAACCTTAAATGCATGGGGTCACTGCTAATGGCTTTTCCAGACTGTTTCAGCATTATATCCAGTTCTGCTTCAGGGAATGTTAAAAAGGCAGTCTAAGCTCCATAAGATATTCATTTCACTCTGTGTGTGTGGTGGAAAAGGTCTGCTCCAAAAGGAAATCCTCTGTGACTTTTTTTTCATACAAGGAGACACAAGGTGTGTTGCTTGTTAGAGATTCTCACAAGTCTGTGAGAACAAGCTCTGCATCTTTCTTTGATGTACAGAGTGAGTTTCAGACATAAAGTTCAGGCTGATGGAATTGAACTGAAGCCTGGCCAGCTGAATTCTGGTTCATCATGTTTAATGTTTTCTGTAGAACTTGGGTTTTGACTTTGCATTAAATAACACAAAACTCTCTGTATAGCTTTAATCCATGATATATGACAGAGGAAGTTTTTTCTCTCCTTGAAGACATCTTGTCGCATTATGGTAGAATTTCATAATTAGATCATTGACATACATAAGTCTTAAAACAGAGAACTACATAAGAATATGAAGGGTGAAGAAAGATGGCTAATGGGGAAGAGGGCATGGAGAAGGAATTTTTTCTATTTTAGCTTCCCTTGAAATCGAGAGTTCTGAAAATTATATTGTAGAAATGTATGCAAGGAAACCAGTAGCTTCTGAAATCCCAGMTGTCTGGTAGTGAGGGCTTCCAAATTTGAACAGTATCATCTGAACTAAAAATAGGAAGTGGAACAACTGTATTTAAGATCCTGTTGACAAAATGGCTGAAAAAAAAGCCATTCTGTTATGCTAAACTTAGTAAAATACTAAGTATTTCAGAATACCAAAAATTATTGAGATATGTGCAGGAAATCTAAACTGAGAAAGGACCTTTCTAAGTGGAGGGAGTGGCTTGCATTGAAAGAGAAGCTTTTAAAATGGGTGAATGAATGAGGAGATGTGCTTTCAGACCCACTTCACACTGATTAACATTTCCATAAATGATTTTGGAATAGGAAAACCTTTTGTAAAAATATTATTGATGCAAAGATATGCAGGAGAATCAAAACCTTGTCTGGAAGAAGCTAGATATTATGGATATGTTTTGGATAAGAGTAAACCTTGGGASTACAGAACAATATAATGAATTTCTGTTATACACTAGTGATTTGTTGTGACAGAGGAAGAGAAAGATCTGGTTACTAGATCTAATGTCATACCGTAGAGAAGGTGAATATGATACTAAGCTGCAAAAGCTGAGACAGAAAAAAAACAGGGATAAAGGGCATTGAAGCCATTGTGGGAAAAAATGCTAAGCTATTTGCTATTCTGGTTCCTTTTGGCCAAGAAAAATGGATTTATATGTGAAGCTGTACAAAGAGGATTGAACATTATTGCTGGGATGGTAATGAAGAATGAAATCTATTTTTTTAATTATTCCCACAAATAATAGAGGAGGGCACATAGTATTCTATAAATACACCTCAGAAGTAGCCATAATGAAAAGATAAAAGCTATTTAGTTGATTGTAATTTTACTTGAAAAAATAAGATTTTGTTGGTCACGAGTTAATTCAAAATTAACATTTAGTTAATTTAGAATGAAAACAAGAAGAAATCAGATTCTGAAAGAGGCTACTAACAGGAAGAAAGAAAAGAAAAGAACTGAAGGKGTTTCAAAGTAGAGCATACTTGTCTTTGTGAAAGCATTTATAGACATGATTTCATGCCAGAACAGAAGCCTGGAGTCAGTGAGCTAAARCATGGTCCCTTTCAATTTTATGTTCTTATGATACTATTATGTATTTCCTTTCATCCTCTGACCACTCTATTAATGCCACATTTGCAGAGATCAATGAATAGAATTTCTTTCAATCCTTTGTGGTCAAAATGTGACTGCATGCCTTGTTTGAGGACATTTCTCCCTCTGTACAGACTAATTTTTGTCCCCTTTTCCTCAAAGACTTCCCTCTGGTGCTCATAATTTTCTACTCTGAGTACTTCACAACATTACTAAATGTATCTTTGCAAAAGCTTCGTGGAACTTAAAAGCAACTGTACTCTATTTTCGATTTGTTGTGACGATTCAGATGACCTGATTCGAAGAAAAAGATCAGTTATATTAGCTCAGGCATATATTTTTAATTAAACAAAAAAAAAAAAAAAAAAAAAAAAAAGGAGGGGTGGGGGGAAAGCCTGACTGAGACTGTCATAATATTAGAGGTTAGCAAAATTTCAGTAGTGATCATTACACATGAAAAATAGACAGTTTTGAAGACCAGAAGTTTTCCTAATGTTGCATTTAGTTGCACACACCTCATCAGGGTCTCATTTTATGTGCTTTTAATTTGACAAGTGATTTTCGTGGAAACCCCCTCTGTTATAAAGAAAGTCATTGCCCTTTAATTCCAGTCTTTTGTTCAGTGGCAACATGCTGTCAATTCTGTCAATTATTAATTCTGTAGACTACTCTGCTTCACTGGTGAGGGTTTTGCCATATGAGATCTGTCCTTTCACATTTTTCACACCCAATTTGGGAGTAACATCACAGAAAGCAGAGTCATTATGTACAATGTTGTTATAATGATCACAGTCATTGTCATGGAAATGCACAGTGAGGACTAGAATAGGGTAGGCCTGCGATGAAAACGGTAAGCTTTCTTATTCTTACTGTGAAACGACTGTCAAGAGGATGGATTAATTCACTGCCATCATCATAGAGAAAGTGTTAGGACAACAAATCATCATTATACTTTAATATCAAGYTTATCCCCATTCCTCAGTTGTTATTTCTTTTCTCCAAGATGTTATTTGGAGACTCAAAACCTGTATAAAATTAGTCCCTATTAGTCATACTCACAAGGTTTTTCTAGGGACATGGCAAGACACAGATGCTGAAAAAGTGAGCTTATTGTAGAAATGAGAAATGATCCCTCTGTGGATATTAAGTACTATTTGTGGCTCTCTGATTATTGAGCTGGTTCTCTGTTGTTGCACTTGGGGTAAGTCTTCAATGTTTCAGGGTATATTTCCCTGATGAAAGAAGTTAAAAAAAAAAAAAAATTGTAATAAAAAGGATATATTTAAAGTATTTAAAACCACAATGTCTTCTTTTTCCAAAATTATTAATTATTTGGGGAAGGTTTCTGCAAAACTTCTGAATGATCAATACTATCTAGCAATGTTGGTTTGGAGAGACTGTTCATCTGCAGGTGCAAGTGTGTGTGCATGTGTCTGTGTGTGGGTGTGTTTGCAGTGCAGAATCTGTGGAAATTTGACAAGCAAGATTAAATATCCTTGTCTCAGCTAAGTAACTTGAATGCACAGACTGAGCTTTCAGTTACACGAGACCTCTTGTCTTTTGTGTATCTTTGATGAAAATTACCCTAACAAAACAATAGCTGTGAGTATGGAAAGGGGCAGGGGTAGTGAATGTGCCTGGTGATGAATCAGTTACCTACTGCACCAGCTCAGAGGAAGGAACATTTTCCTGAGGAAATCTAGAAAATCTTGGGCTGTAATACYGCAAGCTTTTACATTTCTCCATTGTCATGGCTGGTATAATTKACATTTCTCTTGCATTTTCTGCATGCTTCTGGTAAGATAACTCATGTCTCAGCATTTGGAAAAAAAAATAGCAAATAAAGAATATTAGGAAGGAAGTGAAACAGGYTATGTGTTTCAGTCTGTAACATTCTTCATTTTCAGTCTTCACACCTCTCTCTCCAGAGGGTCTGCTTCTTCTTAAAAGGATATTTCTAAAAAGTCAGTTGCACTGGAAGCAAGTCATAACTACACGTTTGCTGTGCTTTTTACTTTGGAGAGAGAAATAAATAAATAAGCAGTGATAAAARGAAGATCACTGTGGATTTGAGGCTGAGTGAGTCATGCTATTAAAACTGAATAGCAGAGGAATATGATGCACAAGGCTGACAATTTCTCTGTGGGCCCTTTGGATCTCTAAAACACCAGACCTATACCTCTTAATCCACTTCACATATCCTCTGAAGTGTAAATAAGAATGATTGTTCAGATGTTTAGATCTGTGTTGGTTTTCAACTGCATTTTTTTCCCTAATTTGGGGGGTGGCAATTTACTTAATTCTTACATTTTTACCTGTAGTGCAAAAACAGTTTAAGATTTATAGCAGATATAGGAGATAAGGAAGTATGGAACAGTTAGAAATGAGTGTAAATGCAGGAAAGGGAAGAAGAAAGTAACCAATTTTAACATGTCTTGAAATTATTGTACTGAAAATTTGTTTAGGAGAGTAATCCCAGGTGTTATGTTGGATTTACAAGATGGCAATTCTTTTAATTTATCATTTTATTCTTGAAAACATAAATACAGCATAGCAGACTGGTCATTCAAATTTATTTTTCAAAGTAATATATGACATGTCATTGCAATAAGTTAGTTCTAATAAAAGACCATGAATCTAATCTTCTCTGACTGTATCAAGAAAATTGCCCATCTCTGATTTAATGACAGTAGGGGGATATTATATATGTTTTAGAATAAGTGCCAAAGAAGAAACAATTAAAACATATTTATTCAATTAAAGAGCTTTACATAAAATAGAGCATGTCAGATGTTTCATCATTTTGAACAAAAGCAAACAGTTCCAAAATTTATTTTGATAAAAAGGGAGG
>NW_026623257.1:3608793-3611384 GCF_030028575.1 Malurus melanocephalus | reverse complement strand
GAAAGTGTAGATGATAGAGTCTAAATATTTTGCACATGATTTTTTTAGCCATTTCCATGCCTTTGTAAGAAGATAGGGGAGTGGCACAAGCAGCAAAAGCAACTTCTCAAGGAACATGCATCTCACTWTCTACCTTTTATGTTGCTAATTTCACAAATAATGTATTTATATAAAAKATTTTTCCTCTATACCTAGGGAAAATGTAGTAGTAATAAAAACATGACAAATAAACTTGACATCAGTAAAGCACAACATTACATGGCCCTATATCATGTTAGATATCTTTTGCTGCTGTAACTTTTATGAAAAGTTAACTCAATACTGTTTCCAACCCAAAAGCTTTATAAAAAAAAAATGCATACATATGTCCTTGTTTTGTTCTGAATTCTGTTTGCATAGACAACTTTGCTGTCTCCTACCTTCATTCAACAAATATTACTTGATTTTACATTAAAAARTTAAGGGCACAGTATTGAATTCTCCAAGTCATAAAATGCTGTGGCCTTTTATGTTTTTGTTTTTGTTTTGTTTTTTTTCAAGTAGAATCTCTATTCAAAKGTTATTTGGGGAAAATCAAAGTCAAGGAAAGGGAGTGCTTTCATCAGCCTGATCAGTCTGACTTTTTTCCAGTGTGTCCAGCTATATCTGAGTTTTTCTGAAGCATAGCACTGACAGGGGCATTTTGACTTGACAGACCAACCAAAGAAACAGAAAAGCATGAACATATTGAAGCTCAGTCCTAGTCCAAAGACATGGGATAAAGTGTTTACCTTGTTTAACTTCATTTAAGTCAACATGAAATTGCACCAAGAAGAAGCTGGCTCTTTTATGTCAAAACAGCTACATTAAATTTAATATGTCAAAGTAATAACTGTTTTTGTAAGGAAGCTTTATAGAGTCTGTCAGCTCTATATTGCAAAACATCAGTTCTCTGTGTGGAGACTGTTATTTAAATTAATGGTTCAAAATAATTTTGTTGAGGTGATCTAATCTTCCCTGAAGTTATTACAGGCTGAAAACTCTGAACAAAACTTGATTTCTTTTTGTTAATATTTTTAATACATATTTTTTTACTTCTTATCCTTTCATGAATTTGATACACCAGCAGCCAAGTTCTCTCATTTTTACATCTTCTTTACACTGAAAGAGGACATTGATGAAACCAACATCTTTTATGTCAAAATGCAATTTCTCACATAAATGGTTTAGCAGTATTTCTTTGAGGGGAAATCCAGCCTTGTTCCTACCCAGCCTTGTTCCTTTCTTTCTTTTTTTTTTTTTTTTTTTTCTCATTTTGGCCATGGATTGGTTTTGCAAATTGAAGTGCTGGTAGGGCAGGAGTTCCCCTGTGGCCCCTGGGATCGATCCACGTTGGAGCAGGGAAATGTGTAAATGTGTGAGGAGAGAGGATGCAAAAAGGAGCTGCCATGGGCCAACTGCAGACCCCCATTCCCCATCTGCCTATGTCCCTAGGGGAGAAGGGAGAGACCAGTCAGGACTGAAGGTGAACTTGGGAAAAAGTCAGGTGTGGGGGAAAGTTATTTTGATTTTTTTGTATTTTTTTTCTGACATTCAACTCTATTTTAATTACCAAGAAATTTATTTCTGTTTCCTCCTCTAAAATGTGTTATAGTAACTAGTCRGTGATCTCTCTGTTCAATCCCAACTTATGAGCTTTTCTTCTGATTTTCTCCCCTGTGATCTAAAGAAAGAGGAGTGGAGAGCAGCTGGGTGGGTGTTCAGGAGACAGCCAAGACTGACCAACCACGAAGCTGGTGTGGTACCACATGCCAGTTCTGTAATTTCATGTTTAACTTATGCCGTACTCTGAATGCACAGCCTCTTAGCCTCTGGCGCTGTTTATACCAAAACTATGTAAAATGCCCAAATAATTGGYGTCTGTTTAAAAAAACAAAAAACARAAAAAACAAACATGTAAACAAAAACTTACAAAAGAGGTGTTACACCAATTACGTCCATTAGATGTAGCAATGAAGAAACAAAGATTATTCTGCATCTTTTTATATTAATGGTGAACTTGTTAACTTTGTTTTTTAAGGATATTTTCCAGCTCATTGAAAATCAATAGGTAATGAAGATGAAGACRTGCTGATAAACTCAAGTGTGAATTWGCATGTCAGTTACTTCTTAAGYATCTTCTTGACCTTTAAGAGAGATGCTCATTCAAGTTCATTGTGTAACTTTCAACACCCTCATGCCRTGTTATCTTTGAATGTAGTGCCTTCTCAGCAATTGCTTCTTTGCCTTGTAAATTACATTGCTACATGTAATCTTTTAGGTCTCATGTAAAATTTATGTCTAATAGTCAAATTGTATTTGTGTTCTAGAACACATGCACGTTTTAATGGCAATAAAAATGTGTGAGACAATAAGAAGTAAAGCAGGAGAACTAAAGTTTAAATCTAAAAAAAAAATGTAAGTTCTAATTATATAACACACAGTCTATGAAATTAAATTCATATTGAAAATGTAGGTGAAATGCTTTTGTAAATGTTTAATTTCTAAAATACAATCTTTTTTTTTTTCCTTCTTGCAGTGTAAAACTCCAGCCTATAAAAACATGAAAGCAC
>NW_026623257.1:3604069-3608758 GCF_030028575.1 Malurus melanocephalus | reverse complement strand
TCCTAGCTGGATTAGCTTTAGTTGGTTCTTGGCAAGCAGTTAGTTATCATTTAAACAGTTATTCCCAGAAGTTTATCATCTGCAATTTAAGCATACTTTAAATAGCAAAGAAAAGAACACAAACGTCTTTGTTTGGAAAGTGCAGAGGTGATACCTGCATTCAGATTATGCACAATGGTTTATAGTCAAGAACCTGAGCAGTAGTAAATCTTTATATCTGAGATTAGAACAGAATAATTTTTAAATCATCTTTGTATTCCTGTGATCTTGGTCTGTTTGCTGAAAAGTCTCTTCTCTCCTGAATTTTGATGAGGTTTTCTAAAAGACAGGTGGTCTGTATGGAGCTGTGCAAGACAGGAGGCAGAACTGTTGCAAATACGTCTCTCTGCAAAAAGTTGTTATTAAAGGGCTTGGGGAATACATTCACCAAAAGAGCTTCTTCTAACTCTGTTACTGAAGAATAGTGGAGTAGCTATCCTGTATTTGAACATTTGTATGAAGTCTTCATTTTCCCTCTTACAATATTTTAAAATTTCACATTAGATTGCAAACAAACAAAAATTCCAATCATCAATGTTACTATTTTGTATTCATAAATTTACACTTTGGATTTAAATTTGGCTTAGTGTATAATTAATTTGTGTGGCATGAGATAATTTCATGTCCTTGTCTGTTTTGTTGATAGATATGTGTGACCTTAACTGTTGCCAAAATGTGTTTAGTTTATTGTTGTCCTCTGAATTAACTTATTTGATACTTAAAATATCAGTGTAAAAGAGACAGCTTTTTAAAATTTCATATGAAAAAAACATGCTACTATTTTAAATAATATTTAAATAATATATTTTAATAATATAAAACATTAATAAAGAAGTTATATATAAATAATATAAAACATTAATAAAYAAGATAACTGTTCTATGGAAGAGATCTTTTCATAATGTTCAAAGAGCTGATTTGAGATATTTTTGTGGTATTGAGGTGTTATCCAATAAACAGATCCCCTCCTTTACACTAGGAAAGCCTGTTCAGGAAGAAGTTTCCTAAAAATGTCTATAACTAATATGAATATAGTGTATTTTGAAATGCATGGTCTGTTTTAACTTTTTTTTTTTTTTCTTTTTTTTAGGTAAGCTTTTCATTAAGTGGTAATATATATATATATGTTACTACTTAAGTCTTAATTGTTAAAGTCAATACTGACTTAAAGAAGTATAATTTTGGACTTGGAATTATTACAGAAGCAATGCTTGCATAGTCTTGCTATATGAATTCTTGGGTCAAATCAGTAGAATGGGAAGTAGAGTGAGTAGCTAGGTGACAAATGTCATTAATTACATGAAGCTGATGAGAAGAAGARAAAAATGGGAAAGACCAACGAAAATGAAGTCCAGCAGAAAGATCATCCAAGACTGGCTGAAATTCCATACAGATAAAGGCAGAATGAGGCACATGAGCAGCAATTGAATACTTTCAACTGCTTTGATAGTTACCACTCATTAAAAAGACTGTGAGGTTCTACAGACTCTAAGACAAAACTACATCAGCTAAGTGCTTAGAAACAATCCAATGATCAAACTGAATATTCAGAATAATTGGGAACTGAAAAATCCTCCATCAAAAAGTCTATAAAACCACAGTGCACCTGTGTCTCAAATGCAAAGCATGGTTCTCATTTTCTGGTACTGCCAGAAAATCAGATCCCACYGAGAAGCCTCTGCATATGAACCCTAAACCAGTGACACCAAGATTTCACTCCCTTCTATATACTTGTTTAAGAAAAAAACACTTTTAGGTGAAAAGTCYGTAATTGTTCTTAGTTGTAGCAACTAAGTTTACTTACTTTTTYACCCTGGACTATACTGTCTTTTATCTATTATGTATTATTTTTTCCTTGGTGAATTGACTGCAGAAAGTGATAGTTTTTATTAAAGRGATGCTTCTGCTWTCCTCAAGTATAGTGCCTTCCCTAACTTCAGTAYGCATATTKATAATTATTATAGCTGTTTATAAAATCACAGCCTCACAGAATATGATGAGCTGGGCAGGACCCACAAGGATCATCAGTCCTATTCCTGACTCTGTACAGGAACACCCCAAAACTCACACCATGTGCCCAAGAGCATTGTTCAAACTCTTCTTGAATTCTGTCAGGCTGGTGCTGTGACCTCTTCCCTGGGGAGACTTCTAGTGTCCAACCACCCTCTGGGTGAAAACTCCTTTTCCAACATCCATCCTAAACTTTCCCTGGCAGAACTTCAGACCATTCCCTTGGGTTCTGTCACTGGTCACCAGAGAGATCAGCGCCTGCTCCTCCTTCCTCTCATGAGGAAGCTGTAACTGCAATGAGGTCTCCCCTCAGTCTCCTCCAGGCTGAACTGACCAGGTGACCTCATTCACTCCTTAAACAGCTTCCCTTCCAGACCCTTCACCATCCTCATGGTCCTCCTTTGGACACACTCTAACAGCTCAATGTCTCTTTTATATCATGGCACCCAAAACTGTCCCCAGCCCTTGAGGTGAGGCCGCCCCAGCCCAGAGCAGAGCGGGACAATCCCCTCCCTTGCCCGGCTGGCGATGCTGTACCTGATGCCCCCAGGACAGGGCTGTCCCTCCTGGCTGCCAAGGCACTGCTGGCTCAGATTCAACTTGCTATTGACCAGGACCCCCAGGCTCCTTTCCACAGTGGTGTTCTCCAGTATCCCATTCCCCAGACTGTCTGTACATCCAGGGTTGCCCCATCCCAGGTGCCGAAGGAATGCACGTCCCCCAATTAAGCAGCATATACAAATGTGCGGAATTCAGAGGTTAGAGTAATGTTTCTGAATCTTTTACGAAAAAAGAAAGACATTGTGTTAAGTAGAAATACTTTTCTCTGTCATCCCTTTGTAGCAAACCATGATGAAAGAAGCCTTAGGGTAGAAATAAGATACAAGTATCAAACCATGCAGGCACCCCAGGGAGAATGTGGCGGTTTCCATTCTGGCCCTGTACGTACTGAATAGTAAGTTAACTTTAACATAAAGTTAACTTAAAGTTTCTCAAACATTGATAGAATCTTTCTTATATCTCTAAAAAGTATCCTTCCCACCACTCCCCTCTTCCCCCCTTCCCCCCACAAAAAAAAAAAAAAAAAAAAAAAAAAAATCCTGGGAATGTAAAACTCACTGCTGTTCAGGAGCAGAATCATTGTCTTCATCAATGTAATCTGCTAAACACATCTGGAGGTGCAATATTGCTTTATTAAATTGAATACACCTGATGACAATACTCTTATTCCAAAARAATTATCTGCAGTGTTTCAGTCTCTTGAATACCAAGAGCAGAAAAGGAATCTTCTCTGTGTGGGAGAGTGTTCCAGTTTGTCAGACCTTCTGTTTTACCTTGAATAAACTCCATTTCAAATTCTCTTCATTTCTCATGGTATTCCCCTCTGTTGAATTGTCGCCAGTTACTGTGTTTTCTAACACCTGCATCCCTCCCCCATCATCAGTACTGTTAAGGAAGTGGAGGCAAGCTTTTTTAAATCTGTTCATAGTCTGCAGAAATGCTTTCTCCTTGGTCTTCATTATTCAGCTTATTGAAATTTCTCACATTGCAGTTTCCATTGATCTGTGACTGCATTTTCTTCTTCTGATCTTTCTTTGTGTTGTTTTACCTGTGATTCTAAAAGATCACCTTGGTTTAACTTCTGCATTCTTTGGAGGCCAAAAGAGGATTCAATCTTCACATTATCTGAGCTCCACCGGCATTTTATGAAAGATCATATAAATATGTAAGCATTATGTATGTGGGCATTAGAAGCTGAGTGAAAGCTTTTCAATGCACCTTTSTTAATTCTGAAAAATACTAAATAGGAAGATAATGTGTGTTTCAAGACTAAATATTACATTAATCTATTACAGCTAAATGAACTGCTAATGGGGAGCAAGATGGGAAAAATGTGAATGATTTTCGTTTATATTGGTTACAGTCTGGCATCTAAAGATTCTTGGGAGATATCAACTAATTGACCGTCACAGCATGTTTCTGGATCTTAGCTTTAAGAATAGTATAGTATATATCAGAAAACCCCTTCTCCCCATTCCAACATATATTAATTCAAATATATATATATTTTTTATATATATATATATATATAAAATGTACACACATGGAGTGGCAGTCAGTTTTCTTACATTTTGTCACCACAGCAGACAAATGCATTTTACATCAGTTGGATGCACACTTACTACCAGCATCTACTCAAATATGACTGAAGGCATGAACCAAGAACACAAAACAAGGGACTTAACATGCAGAGTTTTACCCTGAAAAATTCATCACTCCACTGAAGCCTATAATTAACAGGTAGTCATGCAGTATCAAAGACAGCTCTGCACCTCCCATTTCCTTGTTTTCTTCTCCTACATGCAGATTTTGTGCAAAGAAAAATCCGTATCTCTATTGTCTTTTGGGCAGAACATAAGCACTAAGGTATTGGAGATCTGCAGCTTACTAGAGAGGAGGTGTAGCATCTCCCATGGGAATTAAAAACATCTAATGGAACATTAACATATTAGAGAAGCTTATGCAGTTACACTGAGTTTCTGTAAAACTCTAGCAAACCATGCTAATGTTACAATCTGAATGTCACAGACTGGCTTCTCAGCTGATGCAAATGGAAAATTATAGTTTTGTGGGGTTTTT
>NW_026623257.1:3600658-3603958 GCF_030028575.1 Malurus melanocephalus | reverse complement strand
CCTTTTTGCTGTCTGTTTCATGCACCCTCTGAAGACTTTTTGACAGAAACCAGCTATGAATTTAATGTGAGAAGCATTCCCAAGAGGGGAAAATATGAATTAACTTTGTATAGTGAGACGTTTTAAGGAAGTATGTGTGGTGACATGCAGAACTTGGTTTCTCTTCTGTTAGTCATTGAATAATATCTTGTGTGGAGTAAAACTGCATGGGAAATACAGARCAGAGCTTACAGGAGCAAGACAAAGTGCAAGTGTAGAAACACCCAAGTGGCCACTGTGCACTAGTGATTAGAGTGCAATAGAGATTAATCTCAGTTCAGTCAGATTTCAGGCATAAAATTACAGTGAATTTGTTTGGTGAAGATACTTCATTGTTTTTTTTGAAAGCCTTCTGATTTGGGTCAGTGTTYTCAGCTCTGTCCCTTTTGCAGAAACAGAGGTATTTTTAGACTTTATATTAGTTATATGAGATGTCTGAATTTTGAAATAAATTAAAATGCTCACCTGTGAGAATAAAATGGATGGTTTATATTTAACATCTATGGAGAGCAACTTTTGTAGTTCCTATGAAGTTCCCATGTCTGCAGCTCACTAAAATTTTTTTTTTTCCTTTTTTCTTTCAAGTTAAAATGAAAGAATTGCATATCTGAGATAGTTGTGTTTTGAAAAATGAAATAAAAATATTAAAGTTTTGGCCTCATCATAATCAGTATTTCTGCTTTCTGAGAATTTCACAGAACCCTGACTAAYTTCAGAAAATTTCCTAAGCATTTC
The DNA here is from genome assembly GCF_030028575.1 of Malurus melanocephalus. Lineage (NCBI taxonomy): Eukaryota > Metazoa > Chordata > Aves > Passeriformes > Maluridae > Malurus > Malurus melanocephalus. The sequence continues at coordinate 3,603,184 of NW_026623257.1, read as the reverse complement.
AGCAATGCTTTATGGTTTTTATTAACATTCAGCTGACAGTCAGAAGCTAAATTTGGAATTGATTTTTGTTTGATAGGTCTTTGTTATGYGGCAGTAACAGGATCTGGATGAGGTAATAGATAAAAGTTTTGGTGTTATTCATACACTGGGAGTTTCAAAGAATGTAAAGGAACAATTCTCAGCGGTTCTGCAGAGCTGAGATGCCCAGCAGAGGCCTCTGAGAAGCTTTGTGGCTGAATTAATTGTGCATGTGAGACATGCAGCAAATGCAACTTGATTAATTAATTGACTRTCATATTTGTTGATTAGGTGAGTTGCAAATATCTTGGTTTATGGCCTTTAATGGTGAAGTTAGTTCCCTGACAAGGAGGGAAATTGAGAACTAAAGGCATTTGTTTGTACATGTTTATGAACCTCTACATGAGGAAGGAGAAATAAGCCTCTCAGTTCAACTCTGAATTTAACTGTATGACAGGAAAATAAAATGTGTATTCTAGAAGGAGCGTTTTCAGTCTTGTATAAAAGTCACTGTTCCTTTTTGTTTCCTGTTCTATCAAAAGAGTCAAGAATATTTTTATGGGACATGACACTTTTTACATTGGACCTGAATATGATCTTCTGTAGAGCTACTTTATTTTGTGCATTCATGTGTTTAAATTTTGGCTGCTTACTATTATTATTTCCTCTTTTGTTATTACAAATGCTCATCACATTGAAATAAGTAAAACTGCTTATTAAGTTCTATTTTTTGTTTTCACTCTGCCTCGAGGATTTATATAGTATTCTGAGTGTAGGGTGGCAGTGGAGGGAGGCAGCAATTGGAGTCAGGAGATGGAACAGTAGAGAGCACTGGGTACTCCTGAGTCCCTGAGCAGACTCTTAGGTCTCAGACTGCCATGAGGAGCTGTGCAGGAATTGCATCCTCTCCTAGCTCAGGGTAACAACACCAGCACCACTTTGATCCATAGTGAGACATGGATCTCAGGCAGAAAGAACAAGGAGCAGCTTTGTTCCAAATAACTTGATGAGGTGAAGCTCACAGCCAGAGCTGGAAGCATGAGCAATGTGAAAGGAGAGTAAGGCTTCAAWTCAGTTTTGGCTTCACCATTTATTCGCCATTAAATTACCCACTGCAATTATGCACCATAATGAATGATCCTAATTTAAATTAAACTGTCACCTCTCTTGAGATCTTCAGATTGCCACAACAGTGGAAACGATTGTTACCTAAATAGGAGTCAGTTTTCTGTAGTATCTATTAGTTGAGTAGTCCTACTGAGTGAAACTGTCTTTCACAATTTTAACATTCCTTTTTTTACAAAAAGTTTAAAAAATATAAAATGCTGTGTTTAGGGTATCTGTCAGTATCCAAATGCCTGAGAGCTTTAGATTGTTTCCTTTCTGTCCTGCTTTGTAGCTGCAAAGGGGAAAAAAGCTATTATCATTATTTGCTTGAAAATGAGAAAATGTGAAACACCTCCTAATGGGAGGATCACCAAGCATTTASGGAAGTCTCACCATCTTGTTGAAACTATGGGCACGGGATAAAAGAATATAGATACATAGAACAAATGAATATGTAACTCTATGAGTTTAAAATATGTTATTTTATTTAAAAGTTTCTCCATAATTAAGCATCACCCCAATAAAAAACTTCTGTTGTTTTTTTCCAGAAGTGTTGAGTTTCTTCTGATGACCTTGTATTGTGCATAAAATGCGTGTGCGGAGTACAGCAGAATATTGCCCTGTTATATKTATGTATGTGATTAAGAAAGAAAGTAATGAAACATGATAAGTGCTCTGACACTAACCTTAGTGAYATGATCACACATTATTTTTGTATCTAAGCCCTTATTCATATGGGACTAACCATAAACACATATGTAAATAGGTATTTAGAAAAAAAATAAGAAAATTAATAAATCTGCTATTTGTCAAGCCTTACACCTTTTAAGAAATTTGAGATAGAAACAAATGTCCTTACAAGATTCTTGGGGTTTTTTTTTTTTCAGATTTTGTTTGGCTCAAGGAAATGTGTTGTGGTAATATTTCAGCACTCCTGTCAGTGAGATAAATTAAGTGTTGATGATGTGTAATGATTCCCTGAAAAAATTAGACCCTTTTTCCACCCTTTATAAATGCTACCTTTAAAAGTTAGAGTCTAATTTATTCATAGAATTGAACTAGTTTACCTTTCCCTAATCAAGGAAGGATAACAGATTAAAAGGAGATGATTTATCCATGAAATAGCTAAAATGCTTTTTAAAAGGCCACAGAATTTTGGATCAGGAACAAACATCAAAAGATCATTCATTCCATAATGATAGCCTGCTATGGGACCAGTTATGACTAAACCTTTTCTAACAGAGTTTTGTCTACTCTGTCTCATTTAATCAGTACTTTTTTGAATAATTTCATTCATTTATTTATTTTTTTCATTCATTTTCTGTCATGTTTTCATTTTTTAATGTGTATTTGTGGTGAGTTGTTTTGGGGGTGGGGCTTTGTTGTTTTTTTTTTCTTTTT
>NW_026623257.1:3587770-3600561 GCF_030028575.1 Malurus melanocephalus | reverse complement strand
TTTGTTTGTTTGTTTGTTTGTTTGTTTGTTTGTTTTGTCTAAGGCAATTGTCCATAAGCCAGACGGACAGTTACTTGTGTATTAACTACTGGAACTACATGATCAAGTTTGGGATGTTTGAGGGGATGAGTAGAATCATCACAAACTAAAATGAAATCATATCCAGAACTAATCAGATAGAAACATTTATCTATCTTAGGATGATTTGTAAGTGTATGATTATTATTAGAACATCAGACAATGTCYTGAGATTCCCTAGTGTTGTATGGTTCATGCCAGATATTGCAGGGCTCACTTGGTTTCTTTTTGTTTTGTTTTCTGGAACCCCTGAGCCAATGCGTCTTTTTCACAGAGAGGCTCCTTGGAGARCTCCTATACAAGAATGTCAGAAAAAAAGTTATTTGAATCTTTGATTACTAGGTAGCATTTCTGATAATCTGTTCTGAATACCTCAGCAGCTAAGGTTTTGAAATAACACCTCTATCATTTTGCATTAGTCAGGGGAGCAYAGCTGTGAAAAAACTTGTTCCTCTATCATAAAGAATAGTATTTTTATTGATATCATTGTTGTTATTATTGGAGAGGATTGCCCAGAATTGGGGTGAGACTATTTTTCGTGACCTGCCTAGTCTGGAAAAAAATCTTGCATCACTTACTAAATACATACTGAAACTGAAATTGAAAGCCAGCTGAAAAATCTTTTGTTAGATGCATTCATATAMAGTTAGCCATGTTTTCTGCTGGTTAGGAGTAGGCAGGAAAAATTCATATTCACTATAAATTTGATGGTTTAATATCAGGTCTTATTTTGTTTCTATTTCATAGGCCTTCATTTTTCCCTGGGACAGTTTTAAGATCAAATAAAATGAAGAATAATTATTTACATGAGAAAGAAAAGAATTACAAAACTTACGAAASAAAGCATGAAGTGAGTGTAGTGTAAGCAGTTAAATTACACAGACAGAGGTGAAGTGACAACATTACTGCTGTAAGACATAAATAGAATTAATCTGTAACTAGGCACACTAATCCAAATGAACTGTGGGCTATGAAACTACTTTCTGGATTTTTATCATTAATTAAATTATGCTTTCACAAGGCTTCACTTGTCCTTGAGCATTTTCAGAATTTCTGAAGCAAGTATTCCCTTCAAATGCTTATTTTAATAACAGCATGATACCGAAAGCACCACTTTCAGGGAGGAAATAAATGGCAGTCAAACTTGTGCCTTACTGAATGTGTCCTTGGTGTCTTTATGCAAAGCTGCTGTCACAACCATATAGTGTGCTTTAAGATGACTGCTGGAAGCTTTCTTCTTTATATTGAAAATTTATGTAGAATTGAGCAAAATGTCTTAATTTCCCATTCAAAAGAAAACACAAAATATGACTGAATTATTCTAAAATATTCGTATTTCTAAGCTGTCTTTCTCAACTTGACTAAGAGTGTATGTGTGCTATATATAAAAACAGGTGGTGCACCTGTCTTCACAGAGCTAAATGTGGATATTTTGGTGTGAGGTCATGTTTTTAAATTGAAAATGCATTTTTTACCTGCCCATGGAGCCTTCAGATGTGTTTAGGAACGGCTGAAACGGAGATGGCCATGAGACAGAGAGCTCCTTATCTTTGACTTATTTGCTTTAATGAAACTTCCACACTGGCTACCTTAATCTAAAAGCAAACAGTTTTTTTTTTTTTTTTTTTTTTTTTTTTTTTTTTTTTTTTTAAAAACAAACCGGTTTTTTTTTTTTTTTTTTTTTTTTTTTTTTTTTTTTTTCAATTAGAAAATTTAATAAATGTTTAATATGTAACTATCTATTTGCTGCAGAGTTTTGAACCCAATCATCCTTCCAAAATTCTCAATATCATTCAGCAAAAAATTTGAATGCCAAAACCTTATGTTTAAATTTTGATGTGTCCTTGACATCACAGTTTAKCAGTGCATTCAGTGGGAACGCTGTTGGGATTGTAGGAACTGCAGTGCACATGGAACATGCAAACAAGAATGTTACAGGCTGGGATGCCCAGGGTAAAGAGGGAAAGTGAATAGGATGATGGTGCTTTTTGAAAGATAGAGATGTAAGATAGCCTGAGGAGAAGAGTTTGATCAGATAAGGATGTGATATCCTGGGCTGAGGAGTGGGATTTCCCTCCTTGGAGTAAAGGTTCAATACAGCATCCACCTCCAGTTTATGAAAAAAAAAAAAAAAAAAAAAAAAAAAAAAAAAAAAAAAAAAAAAAAAAAAAAAAAAAAAAATCTGAGGTTTTCAAAATGCTTCTCCCTTTGATCTCCTGTACCACTGAGTACTCTGCAGCTTGCCTGAGAGCTCACTGCTCCTGCCCTGACCTTACACAGCAGCTGAGCCTGAGCAAGCAATTAATAAAATTGTAAACATTTAATGTTTTGAGAACCATCTTACCCTGTCACTCATGACCTAGGGTGAATGAAAACTGTGGAGACTTGTGCTGTTTACGGCATAAGTAGTGCTTTAGTTACGTGATGCCTGCAGATGTTGCTTGAAGTTGAGGGAGCCTCATTTTCTGCCTCAATAAGCTCCATCCTCAGAATAGGATGCATTTATCTCCTTTTGTTCATTTTCATTTACAAGTTAGGTTAGCTCAGGAATTCATCCTTCTTGGGAAAGACAAAGTATACTTCATTGGCATTTAAAAAGGAACAGTTTTGATACAGATCTTTCTTGTTTTACTGCAACYATCAGCATTGTTGTGATGCTGAATACTTATTCTCTAGTTTGCTACTCTTGTACACACAGAAAATTCTCTAAGGTGTGAATTTGTATGTATCAACAGAAGAGGTGGGAAGCAGGCATTCCTGGTGTTATCCAGTGTTTTCTTGCATGCCTTTTGTGAGTGTGGAATTTACTACATGTCAACATTTGTCTGGGTTCTCTTGAATTCTGAGACCACAGAGTTGTTGGTGTCAGATGGACCAGATTTCTAATTGATTRCACGGTGTTAAAATTGGCATTTCAGGGGAAAAAAAAAGTTTACCTCTTGTCAAAATAAGATTCTATTTTTGCTCCCTAACCAGTAGTTATTTTTGTTGCCATGAATTCTTGTGTTAGGACTACACTGCACCACTGAACATAGCAACATGCTAGATTATTCCTTACATGGAATAAATAGGATTTTAGTAATGTGAGTAATATTTACTCACTTTAAGATGACTAAGTGAAAACTTATTCAGTGGGTGCCTTGAACTACCAAGCAATATGTTTTTATTATTTTCATATTTTCCTGAAACAGAATAAATATTTTTGGACTTCACAGTATTAGGTTAGGAAAAAAAGACACTGAGAGATTAGAATCATACCCATGGATCTTCTGCTGGGCCATATGGGCATTTCCTCCTGAGCTCCTTAAATGTAAAGAAGACAGTCTGTTGTGGAAAATGTGCTAATGGAAAAACTATACATCGAAAGAGACTATACATACTCTGTATTGACTTTCTCTCTTGCACTGTGAGCAAGAATGTCTAGTAATGCAACTATAAATTGTCATTTTAATGGCTTCCCAGAATGAACTATTTTTATATTATGTTCCCTGTCATTTTACACATATTGTTTTAAAGAATCATTTGTACCTGTTTCTTGGCAGCCAGCAACTTTAGGGATTGTAATCCTATTCTGCCTGGACATTTTTTGAGAAGAGAGAAGGTGTCAGAGCATCTCTGGAAAGAATAAGCATTAAAATGTCCATGATAAATTACATCTATATTGATATATCAGCATACACATAAGATACACTAAGGAGAATAATATATTGCCTCATAGTRTGAAAAGTATGTTTATGGTTTTTATTATAGTTGGAATACTGCTCCTGGAGAATAATCAAATTTTAACAGATTTCCTTTCATACCCTATTTTAGCAAGTGATAGCAATGAATGAAACACCATGTCTGGTATTCTTTACATGTGCAGAAAGAGAGCATTGGTGTTACTTACTGGAATTAGATTATAGAAAACATAGATTTTGTGTTAAAAGCATCATGTAGATAATATTRCTGTTCATTTTAGTAAATCAATAAGCCTCTGACTTGCTTTGTGGAAATGCTTTCTGTTAAATACTCTCAAAGGTAACTGAAAGAAAATAGTTCTCAATTAGGTTTTTCTTGTGTTAAATTCAAGAAAATTCCATGGTCAGGATATATCTATCCTACAGAAAAATGAAAGGAATTTCAAGCATGAAGCATATGTGATTTTACAACTGACAGCAAAGAATATACATTTCTTTCAGTGAACAATGTAGAACTTTGAGAAGAAGGTATTATTTCATTTTAAAATCTCCATTTATCTAAAGTTATGTAAGATAAATTTGTATGCTCACTTTAATGTTTTTTTAATATATGGGAAAATTTTAATATTAAAGTTATTGCTTTAACTACAGCAATACTAGAATACCAAGTGTTACATAATTTTATATCACAATCTCATCTGCAGGTATTTCTCATACATCCCATTATAGAAAAATATACCCCAGCTGCTTTAAAAAAAAAAAAAAAGATATTTCATGGATTATACACAGGAATAATTAAATATATTTCAAATTTAAATGCGAGTTTCTGGATTTTTCGAGGGCTGGGTCTCTTTGGGTGCTATTTCAAAAGTCTAGGTTGTTTTCTTATTCTCATTGTTAGACTGGCTGCTGTCAAATACAAGGAAGAATGGCAGTTGTCCATGAAAGGATGGAAATTATCTGTACTGAACTGAAAAAGATAGCATGCAGCACTTGCAATTACATTATCAGGTGGAAAAAGTAGCAAAACATTACACATTACACCAGGCCTCTACAGGAGTGCTGTTTCAAARCATCAGTCAGTCATTTATTGTGATGTAAAATTGTTTTATAAACATTTTCATAACTTGTGTTATACTTGTGCAGAAGGTATACTAAARTAAATATGAAAAATGAGGTGTTTGTTAAATCTTAAAATCAAAAATTTGCAGTAGCGGCAGTTCAGATTTTTATGGCCTGAAGTGGGTCGTGGTAAATCTAGAAAGACAAGAGAAACAGTAGCACAATACCCCCTTGAAAAAACTGGGCTCTTTTGTAAGAATTACCTGATAAAAAAAACCTTGAGTTCAGAAATTATATTTATTCTTGAGAATGCTCATGTGAAGTAGGGAAATACACACAACAGAGTCTTAAATTTCCTTAGTTTACATCCATATGGGATCTGGAAAGTTTTTGTAACACCCTATAAAAAGCATGACAAAGTTAAGGAAAAGTTGTTTACATTCCCATTCACTGGCATTGATRCGTTTCTATTTCTTTATTCCTCCTTGTGAAAGTGTCGTCATCCTTGTATCAGTCAGGATCACTTTGTCACTTTATTATTGCAGTCACTGCATGGCAAATCTGTGGAGGGGGCTGGTGATGAGCTTCTGTTGTGAACAAGAACCTTCTGACTTACACAACAAAGATGTTCAAAGTRGCAGAGCCTGCATTTTTAATTGTCAATAGATTTTGAGACACTGGGGATCTTTTAAATTTGTGGAAACATTCCCTCGGTGTGATGATGCAGAGTTTTTTTTTTTTTTTTCCCTGTGTCATGTAGCATTGTTTGTTTCTAACAAGCKGGAAGAGTTCTATGTTAGAGGAAGAAGCGTCTCTAATCAGGAAAAAAATCATATTTCTTCTAAGAGAGATGCAGAAGAGTGATCAATTTTGAGACTTGTAATGGAAACTATACTATACTATTTTTCTTTACAAATATAAATTTCACTCGACTAGAAGAAAAGCTCTAGACCACATGAAAGACATGAAATCACATTCCAGATGCAAAATCAGAACATGATTTGAAATGTTTAATGCTTCATAAGCAGTGAATCAATACCCAATAAATYAATATGCTGATATTCAATGTTATGACTCCACTTTCTAATACTTTATAAGTATGTAACGAAGAAGGCTTAATAAACGAAGTGACTCAAAACACCAAAATCTTCTCAGTAATGAAAACATAAATTTATTGTACCTAAAAATGCATTAATATGAGTTGATATGGAGCTCCCAAAAATATGGAGATTAAATCCTTTTTAAACAATGATATTTGCAGTTCTCGATGACACATTGTAGTGCATTATTTTCAGTTTCTTCAGAATGAAACAACTTTTTCACCTGAAATAGAAGCCATTGGACAGTAGCTAACCTGTTTTCTTTATACAGTCTTAAAATTTCTCAGCAAATTAACTTCAAAGACATCAAAACAAAAAATGTGTGAAACATTTTTGGAAGGATGGGATAAAAGGAACCYGGTAAATTAATTATCTCTCCTTGATCTTTTCCACATAATATTTTTTYCTAATCAAACTCTGTAATTGAGTAAGTAATCAGGTCCCTGGCATGAAAATTCCTCTGGCTGATTTATATGGCCCACAAATACCATATCAGAAAATCACACATTTATTTTTTTTACCTTCACAGTATTGCTTAGGAAGAGCAAACTAAAAAGGAGTAATTTAGAAGATCACATGAGTACACAACAGAGTTGTTTTCGCAGAGCTTAAAAATGAATGTGCTGTCTTCAGATCTTTCATAGAGTAAACAGTATTAGCTGTAGCACTGTCAAACAAACAAGCAAACATATAAATGGTAGCTTCAAAAAGAGTTTGAGTACTATTACACTTGCAKTTATGTACTCCAGTGAGCTATTTCTATCACTCTGAATATCAGGATAAGCTTTATGCACAGAGGTCACACAAATACAGAATTCATGGATGAGAATTTTAGAGAACAAATAGTTTTTTTTAACATTTTGAAAAATCCTAAATAATCCATAGGTTGATATTCCTGTTCAGTAAAGGCATATTTATCTTTTCTTTTCGGAAGACCCTGTTACAAGGGATGTTTTCCCTTTTTGCCTTTTGTACTGGAAATGGAAAGAAAAAGAAGAGTTTGATTTTCCCTTTGTACACAAAAAAAACCCAAAAAAACCATAGAGTGCAATGACAATCCCTTGACTGAACAAGCACCAGAAATGAAGGTCAACAGCACCTGTAGGAAGTCTGCAGAAACAGTGTGTGGAAACACTATTCTTACACATGTCTTTACTCCCTCATTGTAACAAACATGCAAYGTTTTCCAGTGAATAGCTTTTCGCTGCATCAGTGAGTTTCAAGGCCCTGACCTCTTGCATCTCTTGGGTCTTTCCGGAGAATAAAAGCGCTTACCATTTTTCTGACCTTGACCTTTTCAATATCCTAAGCAAACATTCTTTCATATGAAAGCAGGCTTAGTTGAGYAAGTGGTGCAAGTTATGATATTGGTACCTCGGACTGCTTTTAAGATCTTTGAGGAGTAATGCAGATGTGGCTTTCAGCTGAATAGTGAGACATTTACAGACAAAGCAGAGCTTCAGTGGTCTAAGTAAATGAGAAGTTTGCAGGACCTGTGCCTGAGAGCAGTTCTGTGAACTGCAGAGCTTTTATTGCCCATTGAGATTTTTAGAAATGCTTTGTGCTGGCACACAACCTCCTTATTATGATTTAGTAATACAATCAGAAGCAAAACATTCTTATTACAAGGGTGATGATGTATGATCATGGCGTATTTGAGTAACAGGATATCATCAAGGGATTTGGATTCAAACACTCAAATTTATGATCCTCCTGAATAGATCAAGGAATGTAAGCTATCACCATGATTACAGATTGATTGATTGTAAAGTGAGATTTGGTGACACTAATTGTGAAGAGATGCTGAAAAGTGAAGACCAAATATGAAGAGCTTTCTTATTTCTGAGTAAATCTGGTTTGGTTCAAAAAAAACTGGTTTGGTTAAAAACCTCTAAAACAAATATGCTAAGTAAATCCTACTTGCTGGAAAACAAAGAATAGTTTCTGTGCCCATCACATCATTTGCCCAAGTAAAATATRCCTAAATGAAAGCTTACTGCTATCAAGAGAGTTCAGATGAAAACCTCACCARAGTGTCATTATTTTTCTTCCATGCAGATTTAGACATAGTACACTGAAAGAACAATTCTGGCTTCCATTTTTTCTTGTGAATATACGGTGTTCTTTGAAAACGACAGTCTTATACAAAAGCATTTATTGGGTTGTTTTAGGATTACTTTTTTTTCTTTTCTCTTTGGCTTTTTTGTTATTCCCTTGAGTACTTTTGTTTAGAGAGAAAATAGAAGCTAATGTTGACTACTTGTGGGTGCTTTAGTACACCTGATGTTGTTTCAGATGTGATTGCTCATGCACCTGCATGCTCCTGCCATTACAGYCTCCCTAATGGCTGCAGCACAGGAGCAGACTTCAGAGATGCCGCTTGCAATCGGAAACATCTTGCAAGAACAGATGTTTGTGTGCTATAGTGTTATATTGYGAAGTTAATACTCTTTCAGTTGTGTTTTTCCTGGATGATTGCAATCCAATTATTTTCCTTCTATCTCAGAAAACTCATTCAGCAGATGGGGGAAATTGCGGTTTTCTATTTTCTTCCTCTGTTTGACAAGGGTGTGGAATAACTTCTTGTCAATTTGTGGACATTGCTATGGATAGTACACTTATCTCCTGGGCTAATGATTCCCTCTGAAAATTCSATCAAAATGTGTGACATTGCCCAGAGCGATGTTTTTCATTAAAATATATATTATGGCTCAGACCAAGGGAAGCAAGTCTGCGGCAAACCTGATGATGTTTTTACTGCAYAGACACAATGAGCATTTCAGTTGTATCAGCTAGACTCTGCTTCTGCAGTGTGCACCATCCAGAAAAAAAAAAATTATATGCATTTTTTACTACTAATAAGTTACCGTAACACTTCTTTTAAATGAAGTGTTTTGTCTGCATAAACCTCAAAGGAAGTCAATATGATTGCAGTTCTTATGAGAGCAAAGATTAAAACATTTTTTACTCAGTGTTTTAGTGCTGTGCCATTAATTCTTTAGATATCTCTCTGCATTTTGATGTTTTTAATGAGGCAATAAACAGTCCCGTGTAACAAAAGCAAAGAAACTTGCTACATTCTTTTTTAATACATTCCTCTATGTTTTGCTGAGGCTCATAACTCACATTGTTTGGGCATAAATTTTGTCATTCCTCTGGACACACACTGGTAGGCTTTGCTGCAATAGTGTTGTGCTGGGCCCCTCTTGTCAAGTTAAACTGATTGACAACGACAGCAGAATTAAGAAGGGGACGTTCTGCTGCTTTCCTTGAAAGAGTGTGGAGCTCTCTGACTCTCTGAACAGAAAAAAAAAAAAAAATCAAGACGTAATGGTAGCACCACTACCATAACTCAAGTTTTGCTTTTGGAATTTTGTGCATATTATTTTTTATTGTTATTTATTTTTCAACAATAATTTTTAACTTTTTCAAAATACTTTGAGTATGCACAGCCAATTCTACTCTTCTAGTGAAGTTCATTCGGTTAGTGCAACAGTTCTTGATTTTTTTCAAATCAGCCTTTGATTTGAATTTAGTACATACAAGGCAGTCTCTACATAATATTTTTTTATGGAACAAGATATATCCAGATTCTAGAATTTATTGGTAGTTCTATTAAAAATACTGTAAAAATCATAAGTAGTCCACTTAAAATGCCACCCACACAACACTCCAAGAATTCAGATTGTTCAGCTAAAGCATACAGGAGGAAGCAGTCACACAGTTAAACCACTAACAGACAACTCTTTACTTTACAATTGCCCCTCTTATCCAGGCTTTTTACTCTTYTGGTCCTGCATGATTGCTCAGTTGCAACTTGTTTTCCTTAGGCATGTGCAGGGGAGCGTGATGATCAAGGTGAGTTGTCAACATTCCACGTTCCCAGTCGAAGCAGAATGCTGTCTTCTCAAATTTTKGATTGGTTTTGTATTTCTTACTGGTGTGGGTTTTTCCCATTGGGCCCCTCTTTTATTGTCCAGTAGTTTCTGCCTGGTTGTGGTCAGTGATTTGGCAAGTAGGTGTCTTTAAGTGTTTGGACATGTGGAGTGGCTGAGCATTGGCTAAAACAATGCAGATGTAGGAGGTTGACTGGTGGTGAATAAGGCCGGTAACAAAGCAGCAGCCACCTGATATTTGGGGTTATGATTGAGCTTCAGCCACTCAATTGTTTCACAGTTACTAACAGYAACAATTCTGTGSTAGYTGTGCAATTAGCCTTCAATCTGTGCATTCATTTTACAGCAGTTAGTATGCTAGTGCATCCAAAGAGAGTATTTAAAGATTCATAGTATCAAAATTAATATAAGAATAAAAAGAAAACTCATTAACTGGAATATTTGGTATACCTCTGCAAATCAAACCTTTGATTAATGTAGCCCTTCTCCAGTTTCAGCAGGAATGCTAAAAGAAAATAAARCTTTTAAATGGACTGATGGAAGAAAAATGTTGAAGTCTCAGCAAAACAAGGACACCTTGGTTACTGTTMTGCAAATTCAGTCTTACACTGCTGATATGGGCTAGTTAAAGACTGAGGAATCATCAGAAATCTTCCTGGATGAACTTGTTAAATATGCCAAGAAGTGTAGTCCACTGAGTTGATGAAAGGATATTCCAGATATGCTCATTGGCCATTATTTTCAGGTTCTTGTTTCCCTAAAAAAATTAAGTGAAATAAAGACAGGAATAATGACCAATGGGGGAGAAAAATTAAATTCTTTCTGGCAGCTGCTGATTGTGGACTCAGATTCAGAATATTTAATATATTTATTAAATACATTCTTATATATTTAATATATTTTTAATTTATYTAATAATCTAATATATTTTTGTTGGAAGCATAACCAAACCAGCAGTAATGTTTCAGAAGCCAGTCCATCACCTAGAATAGGATCTCAATTTCCACAAACAATTCAGAAGCCTGTAGGGASTGCAACTTGGTAGATTGGAGATGTTGCTGTCAGGGATCACCAGAGTGATTCCTGGGCCTTGGACACTGGAGACTTCCCCAAGTGGCTCATGACTGGGCCCAGMCTGGAGCAGAAAATCTAGGATTACTGGGGTAGCACCATCCTGGGCATCGATCACTTCCTTGAGATGGAGCCAGGCTGAAGCTATGCGGGGCAGGGCTGTGGGGAGCTGGASACCAACSCTGCAGCAGCATCTCTGGGGCAGGGCTGCTGCYCCTGGTGCTGCAATGACATCCTGAGACATGGGCAGGGTGGGGGGASCCCAGCAWGGCTAGAGAGGGCTAAGTGGTAASATGCACTAGTTGCTAGTGGATAACYAGGCAAAGTATTTGCTGGTCTGCAAAGGCATTTTTAAAATAGTGTTTGGGGTCTAATGTGAGATTGCTTAGGGAAGCAAGTTGGAACAATGAAGGAAGAGCAGGGGGAAGCTTCTTTAATTAACACTTGAACAGTCAATATCACAAGTCAATATATAATCATCAGACTGTCATGGMAACTAAGATCTATTTAAAGACAATTTCAGTAATGTTTTCATAATCATAGCTAAAACCTCACACAGATACCAGAGAGCTGTGTTCTAATGTTTGGTATATCTCCCTTGCATCTCTTTTCAGTGCTCATTACTCATCTCAACATTATGAGTAATCATGTTTCAGTTTGCAGTGCATTTGTATTTCTTTTTAAATTAAGAGATTCAATGTTGTATCTTTCTGTCTCTGATTGATGGARCAAAGGAAAATGTAATACCAAATTTTGTGTTTATCTAAGAAACCGATTCACAATGCTGCAGTGTGACTGTCTCATCCTCTCACATTCACATGTTGCAGTTGTCATTGGCAGAGGTGGTGGAACCTCATTGAAATGAAATGGCCACACCCTTTGTAGGGATCTGGTTTGAGATGACTTCTCCAGGTCACATGAGTTAGGTCTGATCTRGTAAACAAGGCATAGGTTGGCTTGTGCCTGAGTTGCTTAGTGACATCCTCCTCTCTGTCAAATTAATCTGAAAGAGAAATAGCAGTCCCAAGTAGAAAGAAAGTCTGCTATTGCCCAGCTAGGTTTTGCTCCCTTGATGTATTTTATAAACTATAATTGACACAGCTGGAGAAACACAGTGTCCCAAGCCACGTATTTGTAACCTAAGAGGTGAATCACATTTGTTGTGATTGGAARTGCTTTTGTAGAGTAAACCACTTGCTGTGGCGATGATTTTGTAGTACAGAGGGAAAAGAGAGAAGTGCACCATGCCCAGGGACATAAATCTCTCGTTAATCTAGTAAACATTGTCTTAAGTAGGGATTCCCAGGGGCTCTCTTCAGCAAAACACATATTGCAAATAAGCATTTGAGAGAAGTCTTGATATTTTTCTACTTGGACCAATTTGTATTGAGATGGAAGAATTATAGAAGACAAACAGTTCTTTAATCTTTACTTTGCAGAAAAACTGAAATATAAACAACTGGCAAAGAAAATGCCATTTTGCTATGCAAAATCCTCCTATGTGAATTTAAAATTCAGCATCAGAAGTTAAAAGGCTTAAATCAAAGTGTTGTATTTCAAACAATACAAGAAATATTGGGAAGTAAGGAAGCAGGATCTTCTTTTAGCTTTTACGTGTATTCATTTCTTGCCTTACAACTTCATTTGAAAAGACCCAGTTGCAAATATAAAGCTTTCAATGATTATTAATATGCAGATAATTTTCTTCTGATGATATTCCTGCTTGCATTTTTCAGTTGAAGCTTGTTGGGTAACACAATGTTTACAGGAATAACATAAAATTTGTTGACCATGAAATCCGCTGAATATCTTTTGTGTTTCTTTTCTTACTTTTAAGTGTAGAAACCCTCTGACTCAAAATACATCTGTATTTTCTTCAGTGATGTCAAGTACAAATACCTGTT
>NW_026623257.1:3566972-3587685 GCF_030028575.1 Malurus melanocephalus | reverse complement strand
CAGTGACTTTGTGAATGTGCCTTTCTGCAGTGTGGTGTTGGAACAGCATGTCTGTGTTAATATTTGGAGTTTTGGAGCACCTTACTTCTCATTTTCCACAGCAGTTCCTTATTCTGTATTTTTCTTACCCATCAGTGAAATCGATTTTCTAATTGATTCACACGTTCATAATGCCRCTTACGGATGTAGTGATTTTTGCTGGGATCTCTATTTGGTGCACATGAACATGCTTTTACATATACACCTGTAGAGGTAATTGGAGAGAAACAGGAYGGAAAGTCTTCTGATCTTTTTCAGTTTGAGGTAGTTTTGAGCTCCTTATAGCATCATAAACTATCAAAATTGTCATTTTGCTGTTAGCATTTGCAAACAGTAACATTAAGGGCTCATTTTATCACTTAAGCATCCTACAATTCTAATTGWTTTTGACAAATTAGAATATCAGACAACCTATAGCCAGACAACCAGAATACCAGAATATGCACTGCTCTTGTTTTTAGGAATAAATCACTTCAAATAACATTTTAACTTTGTAGGAAGTTTGGATTTCTGGCATTTTAGATCAATTGAATTATTCATTTGTTAATAGAACAGCTTTATCCTAAGGATAAGAAGTGGCTAATTTTTCCAGTCTGCTGTAAATGTTGTAAGACTGCTCTGCAGTCCAATAAAGGCAAAGTCAAACAAACAGACCCTTTCTCTGCTTCTTTCTTTCATTWAAAAAAGGGTCCACAGAGGTGACCCAGTTTTGTTTTGATTATTCAGTCAGATCTTCATGTTACTCAGATAAATATATAGTGCACTGATTGAAGTTGTGCTGAAATTTATATGTTGAAAAACTTTAATTTATTAGATTTCCCATTTCCAAGCCCCCCTACAGTACAAGATATAAATTATATGCAATACCCTAATTTCATGGATTTAGCAGACAAGAGGASAAATGTATTCAAGCACCATCTTACAAATAGCAATGAAGATTATTTTAAAGGCAAGACAAAGACCTGGAGAAAGAATGATACATTTAGATTGTGAGGAAATAGCATCACCTTTACATCTTGTTTGTTTTTGGGTTTTTTTTTTTGTTTGTTGGTTTGTTTTTTTAAGTAAACAATGTTTTCTACCCTACAAATTCTTATTTTCTCTCAGTCCAAGCCTTTATAGTTTTTGAACTGATAATGAAAACTGGAAACTAATGCCTTGCATTCTATTAATTAAAAATAACGTCTGTCAGTCTCTTTCTGCTTTGCTCAGATTCTGTATCAAAACTGTAATGACTCACTGCAGATACTGAGAAATATTCAGGGCAGTTGGATAAGGATAGAAATTATTGTCTTCTTAAAATCAGAAAGTTTCCCTTTTGATTTCACATTGCAGTATAACAGCACAATACCTGAGGCTATTCATTTCTGTATTATCACTTTGTTCTAGCTGGGCTCTTCAATAAATACATTCTCTTCTCAAAGTTATTTCAAATAAGAAAAAAACCAACACTCTTCTCAATTTATATATCAGTTACCCTTCCTTACCAAAGAACAAAGTCCTCTCAGTGGGACTGCATCCAGTTTAGTGCTTAGGACAATGTGTTTGGTGCTTAGCAGTGGGTGCTGTAAATGAGTTACTAGAAGGACCAAAACCAAATAAACCAAAACCCGTTCAAGTTACTAGAACGTTCTTGAGTCACGGACAATTTCTAGAATGGGCATAGAACCAAAGAAATCCCAGCTTAAGAAATGAACTATGCCAGGTGGAAATGAACCCAAACAGAATGAATGGTTGCCAGAAAAAGCAGATAATGAGGAATTATGGCAAGAGTGGGGAAAGGTGAAAACGAAGACGGGTGCTAACAGCAATCTTATAGTTCTTGTATCTTATGTGCAATAACCTTTAATGGGATTTGATAATTAATTTTGTATTATGTGTTTTTATTCTGCAGCTGCATTCCAACTCCGACAAAGGTGATGGATCAGTCAAATACATTCTTACTGGAGAAGGGGCGGGGACAATATTTATTATTGATGACACAACTGGAGACATCCATTCAACCAAAAGCTTGGATCGAGAGCAGAAGACACACTATGTACTTCATGCCCAAGCTATTGATAGACGGACAAACAAGCCCCTCGAGCCCGAATCGGAATTTATTATCAAAGTGCAGGATATCAACGACAATGCACCAAAATTTACAGATGGACCATACATTGTTACTGTGCCGGAGATGTCTGAAATGGGTAAGGAAAACAAACTGTTCTATGTAACAGTCTTTTAACAAGTTCAAATGTTGCATTGCTGTTTGTCAAAGTTATTATAAGTAGTTGTTAATGTTATTTTTGTCGCATTATTAACTGCATGTTAAATAAATTAGAGTTAAGAAGAGATCAGAAGAAGATGTGAAATACAGCCTGTATGTTGTTTGTRACATTCTTATTAAGAAGACAGTACACACACATAAATGCTGACTGTAAGAGGAGAGTCAATCTTAATCCTGAATGGTTTAGCACACACTCTTTGGCAAATGTACTTTCTATTCTAGAGATAAGATGCATTCATATATCCTCATTCAACTGCACACTTTATGGCATTCTTCTGTGTCTGCATGAGCATTCTGTACAGTTCGCAGAATTAAACACAAAGGAATGGTTGATTCCTGTATAAACTTAGACATATGTTTATTTATCAAGTTTCTTATAAAGTGAACTGAAGTTCAAAAAAGTACAAGTCATTGGTGTTCCTTGTTGTATGGTTCCGATATTCTTATTCTTTGAGGTGCTGCATTATGCAATCAGTTTTCTTTATTTAATACTTCTCTGGTGTTGAAATTAGTTTATAACTTTCCTCTAACAGAGTAATTGCCAACAGAAATTTGTACCAGGACAAAAGTGCAGTGTTTCTGCGAGTAACATCATAACTCCAGGACTATGTAAGCGATACATGTTTGTGAATTACTACAGTGACTGCATAAGGCTTCCAGTAAGAATATTGTGTGTCTAGATGAAATCTTTCCAACAGTCTTTGGTAATTCACTGTGGCGCAAACCTTTGYTGTTAGAGTTGCAGTTCATTTCAGTGTCATCTAAGCTTTTATCTCYGCTATCTCCCATTACACCACAAACTGCCTCAATGGGTAATTGATTTCCTTTACCAACTGTTTCCAAAAATGCATAACTTCATCTTTCTCTTTCTTTGGTTTCCTTTGCCTTTAATGGAAACCATTTTAATTCATTATTTCCTTCACCTTTAAAAGCATTTTATATTCTGCATAGGAGGAAAGACAGTGGAAAAGAGATCAATATTATTTTCAAAGTCGAAAGTAGCTAATATAATTAATTTTAATTTGTATTCTRTTTATGAAAGTTTTCTTTATTTTCTTCTCAAAATGGAGCACTATTGCTTAAATGCTAGTCATAATTCTGCAGTAATCAGAATCTGGTAGTACTGTATAACTACATCATACAAGTTCCTGTTTTCTAAAGAATTATTTGAATAGTCTGGGATGGTATTTTGTGTCATAAAATGCAATGGATTATGGTAAACCAATGAAGTTTTACCGGTAAAATTAATGCATCATTGATAAATTAAATACTTTGCTGGTGTACTTGAGGCAAATCATTAAAATATCTATTCCACAAAGCTTTTGTGTTGTGTGAATAAACCTGAATTTTCATATCTTATCATACAGACAATCTGTTGTATGTATACATTATATTTTCATTGCAGATTTATTATCTCTATTTTCTTTTTTTCTCTTATTTGTTTGTTTCTGTTTGTTGCTTCCTGAAGGCATTTTTATTATCTGCCATTTCAGGAAGACTAATTCTATTATTTCTTCCACAGGATACATTCTTTGTGTCAAATGATGGAGATACTGTCACTTTTATTAGTTTTTTAACTGTGGAGTCTATACATAACTGAAATTCTTGATGYAATTATACGAATTTCTAAGGATATCTCACAATGAATATTTCTCCTGGTTTTCACATGATGATTTACAGATGTTTCAAAGTGTCTGTCACTCTGTAAAAGTTCTCATGCTTGGTGTTATTTCTGATCTCCATTATGTTGTTTAGTTTCATCAGCAGGTTCTTGTTTGTCTCCTCAAGATTCTTGGTGGCATTTTYCCCACTATTTGAACTTTTCCTAATCTAGTTGTAAAAACTCTAGGACTTTTATAGCTGTTTTCTTTTAGGTCTCTCATAAGTAAAAGTTATCACAGGAAAGTTTTGTTACTTTTTTTGCCAAATATTAGATCACAGTTTTAACTGTGAATCAAGGTCAAAGTACTATTTATGCTTTATGTACTGTTCTGAAAGAGATGAAAGAAAACACCTATTTCTTGCCTTCAGTGAAACTTTTCCCCAAAAATTGGCTCAAGGATCAGGATTTATATCTGAAATTATTTCATCTGCAGCATGAAAAACTCAATTACATTGAGAGCTCTGTGGTCTGTTTTGAGGTTTATGAAAGTCATCTTTATGTAAATTAAAAGGAAATGTTTTTTTTCAATCAGTAAGAGACTTCCATATGTGTTGTAAGCTGCAAAATTAGTAAAACATTCCATGTTAAATTTTTAATGCTGAGGTCATTTAGAGGGCAGATTAGATGAGCTCTCAAGGTCCCTTCCAACTCTAACAATTCTGTGATTCTGTGATAAGAAGAGTATTCCAAACAAATTCTGCTTAATAAATTAATAGGCCCAGCAGACTTTTTTGAACTTATTTTGAGAATACTCCAATGTGAGATAGTCATAATTTCRGATATATGGAAGATAATGCTAATACTGTTCATAAATATGAATTTTATTAGAAGTGCCTATTTAACTTCCTATGTTGTGAAACTAAACCACACTTTGTTGACTTGCTAGTGTTCAAGACAGTACTAAGAATTACTTTAGTTAGGCAGAAAATCCCTGTGTTCATTAAACTTTACCTYTTTATCACTTCTTTTAATTTTTTTGTTCTGTATTGATCCATTTGAGATTTAATAGTACAGAACTATGGAAAGTCATGCATACAAATTTGCATCCTCAACAGACATATTTTATTGAACTGCCTCATTAAACATTAAAAATTTGTCTTCAGAGGGACAAATTGAAGTATTCCCTTTCAGCTTTTCTTTGATATATAACTTCACAAATATTTTATTGCAAACTATTGGGGAAAAAAAAAAAAAAAAAAAAACCCATAAAAAAACAGGGAGAAAAAATAAGTGGATATATTTTTGGTTATTTTTTTATAAATTTGGTTCCCCAATTAAATAATTCTTTTTTTTTTTATAACAGAAGAAAGACAAAGCTTACAGAGTGGTGTTCAAAGCATACAGACATATTGTACAGCTCTTTATAAAGCATTAATTAAGAAAAGAGAATTCCCAAAATGTAATCTCCATAATGAGATGAGAAAACATGTGGAATGGTAGTTGTACTCTGAATAAGCAGAGATTCCAATCAGGAAAAAAAATAATTGTTTTTATTGCCCAATTGGAGTGACAAAATTATTTCATAGCAAAATTTCGAGGTTTTATTGACAGGCACTTTCACTATAAATTAGTGAAGAAAAATATGGAAGGTGTGGGTCTGATGCTCATACCACATATGTAGTGTCTCCAGAAATTAGAAAACCCTTATCTTTTGTCTTTTGTTACTTTTTTTTTGACTTGTTAACATTAAAAAAAAAAAAAAAAGAGAGACAGAGAGAGAGCGAGCTGTACAGTGTAATTCTAAATCCTTCATTACACATAGCTCAACAACAAATGATGCTGCATCAAAATGACACAAACGTGTCAGGATCTGTGATTTCTCTGTTGTGCAGATGAGTCTGAATGAGGCTAACTTGGAAAGGAGTAGTTGGAAGATAAAGGTACCCTCCTGACCTTTTTTTCCTGCAAGGGGTTCTAACCTGCAGCTTTCACAAGCTGCCTTTCCTCAGTGCTCAGCAAATCAGGCAAGAGTTGGGCAAAAGGCTGTTTGGGGCATATCTTATAAAGTGCTGAGTGTGCTTGTGAAGAAGTTAAGCTTCTGAAGTGCCACATTGACTGAAAGAGAGTTTGAGAGGTAGGGTGGAAGGCTKAGTTAAAATTTGTGATTATAAGGGTCCTTTTAGGTAGAAAGAGAACACTTTGTCACTATTCAGTACTAAATAGCTATCATCAGGTGTTTCTTGGAGAGAGATACAGCTGTATTAGAAAATCACTGTGGCAAAATTTAAGATACATGACATTCCATTCATGCCAAAATGACCTGTCAGGTGCTTATGTGAGGCACTGCTTTTCACTGGTTCTGCTTCTTTTTTCTCACATCAATGAGTTATACAAGTGCACAGATTCTTTTAAAATAAGTACAATGAAGAAAGTTTTCAAAGAAGGAGAGAACTAGGAAGGAGAGATCTCAGTATTTCTCTTTTTTTTTTTTTTTTTTTTTTTCCTGAATAAGCCAAAATTTGTTTATCCAAGACATATAGCTAGATTTCCTAGAATTCTGGTGAAAAGTGCTAATGGAAACTCACTCTGTTGGTAACTCTTTTTCTGAAAAAATGAAAATCTATACATAAAAATGTACAGAAGTTCCCCAGAATTCTGGATAGCTAAATCTGGTAGGTGAGTGACTATACCTATTGAATGGATATGATTTTGTTTTATGTAACTACAAAATAAAATAAAATCATAGTGTATCTGTAGCCTATTAATCTTCAATAATTCCACAAGATTGAAACATTCAAATTCCTCTCAAGCTAGAAATTATTTGCAAACTGGACTACAGAAATATATCATTAAAGCATTTCAATGTCATAGAATGGGGGAGAAATGCATTGTCTGTTCTTTGAAGTGGCTTCTTATTCTGTGTTTAGATAGCAAATAAATATGGCTGCATATACTCCTAGAACAGTTCAAGCAAAAATGCACAAWCTTTAATTCATATGTATCTGCCTTTCCACATGAACACAAATACAGTAGTTTAGTTACTTTTTCCATTGATGTCTGACTAATTATGAACACACAACTAKCTCCAGCTTGATTTTATTACAATATTCAACTTCAAAGTCATGCAGGTATCCTTATATTCACTTTGTTCAAATTCATCAAGATATCCTTATACCTGCTTTGTTAATATRCTTATCTATGAGACTGTATGCATTTGGGCTTTTCAGAGACCAGAAGACACTATCTTTAMGTATCAGACACATTTTACTCATTCTCCAGTACAGATACAAACAACAACTCTTGCTGTCAAGTTGACRTCACACAAATGAGTGAAGAGTTTCTGAAACAGTGAAGGAACCAAATCTGTGAAGGTTTGCATGCTTAGTTTGTTGGACCTGAAGTGAGACTCCATGACTTTAGATACTTCTATTTCAAGTGTGGACTGAGGATGTGCAAATGAAAGACTGCTGTGCAATGGAAATTGATCTAAGACGCTGAATAACTGGAACTGAGGAACCGATGTCCACGACATATGTATTTGGGAAATCTTATTTCAGATCAGCTCTTGTATGGTCTCTGACACTATGTGCCTATTAGCAGTCAGAATAAATTAGATGTGCTTCTAAAGCACATCTCCTGGTTTARTTTCATCTGAAAAAATCTAGTTAGCATGCTCTGAAACTGTTCTATGAGGCAAATCAAAGTATAAGTGAAGGAGATCAAGGGCTTCAATTCAAAAACATACTTTTCCTTTCCACTAAAATGTGACATGAACACTCCAGCTTGGAGGTGATACCTCAGTGGTTAATTTAGATGAGAATCTGCTTTCAGATGCAGAGTTACATAGGAGCAGCCTGTTCTGTTATTATTCTGATATTTTAATGCTGGGCCAAAGGAGCCTGTAAAAAGCTATGTCTGCATAAAGAWAAACAAGTGGAATGAAGTCTGAGCCTTTATTAACTTGCAATCTTACACTTACTGATTTCTTATGGGAAATGTTTGGCTGYGATTGCAAAGAGGATTCATCATTAAATGTCTTGAAAAATACAATAAAAATGAAAATATCACTTGTCTACATTCTCTCTGTGCAGTASTTGTGCATTTTATTTTCTCAAAAGKGTTGCTCATAACTTATCCCACCTAGTGACATGCTAGAAACTCTGATTTTATTCTTCTAATGGTTTTTATTACTAGCATAAAAGACTTCTTTTGAACTCATCTTTTTAATTTGAATTACCAACAAGATTTCTAATAGCTGTTTGATCTTTGATGCTTTCTAATAGGTAATTTTTCTGTACCTATCACAACTTTTATTGATATGGGAGTATTTATGCAAGTTATTTAAAATACCTCAACATTAATTTGTATTGTGGATGAAGATACTCTTGARGTCCATAAATCTGAGTTATTCAGGAGTCAATATCCGAGTCTGGGATCTATGTGTGTGAACATAGTAAATAAGCATCCTATGTAGTTACTATTTATGTTTACATCTGTGTAGTTACTATGTAAGTTCATATGTATGTAATTAATTGATACATACACCTATAATATTTTTTTAAATTTAGTATAACAATTTTTCCTTAAAAAAACACAGGATAATAACAGAGAAGATATTATGAATCTCTCAGTTTTAGAGAGTGAAGACTGTCAAGGTTTTTAAAATGCTTTTGAAAATATTTATCAGAAAATTGTATTGATTACAAATTAATTTTCATTTTCCTGCAAATACAGGTACATCTGTTCTTCAGGTGACAGCCACAGATGCAGACGACCCCACATATGGAAACAGTGCCAGAGTAGTGTACAGTATTCTTCAGGGACAGCCATATTTCTCTGTTGACCCCAAAACAGGTGGGTGTTTTATATTTCTGTTGATATGATTTGGCTAATACATTGCAGCTARTTAAGTCTGGTAGGTGAAATGCAATGTACACCATGCAGGTACRTGGGCTTCTTTTTCTTATTCCTTTTGTAGATTGCTTTTTGCTTTAGCACTATGAAATTTAGGAGTTGCTATGTTTTGCTGAGTACTGAAATGAGCCTGCTGTGTAYAGAATTAATTCTGCATCATGTCATGATGTGAGCCATTCAGCCAAACTCGAATAGCACTCTTTCATCTTTTCAAGCCTTTGTTTAGGAAGTGATTCAAGTATGCCTAACACATTATGATTTTAAATGCTTTGTTTTGCCTGAAGGATAGGCTAAGGAGGTTTATTGAATATGTGCTTCAACACATATACCATAATAAATGGTTCTCATTCTTGATTTTATAAAACTGCAGTATTGTCATTTAACTGAAAATTTATTCTGATTCGAGAAGGAGAAAGAACGGAAATATTTATGCTTAAACTCTGTGCATCACACTTTTTTCCACAGAGTGTAAGTTATGTATAATGTATCCAAACTGGTTCATTTTAAGAGAGAAGAAATCTCTTTTGGGGATGGGAGTTGTTACTACTTTTCGATTTTCTGAAGAACATTATTATGATAATGATATAAATATGATTATATATTTTTAGTGTGTATTTGAAATCCTCAGTAATGAGCAAATACAATTAAAGAAAGCATATATTTTATATTATTTTTAACTGTTTTTCCCTCTCTATATCAAAGCTTTAATACTGAGGGGGAAAAATGAAACACACTGAAGAGTGTCTTTTTCTCTAACAGTAGGAAATAATAATGACTTTTAAAATRTGCTGAAGTGAAGTAAGTACAGCGTAAATAGCTTTCATCTTAATGTTTTTGCTTTTAAGTTTCTTGGCTTGTGCACATTGATCTCTGTAGTAGGCAGAGGTGTATCCTTGCTTCATTACAYGAGAAGTGTATCTGTGCCAGCTCAGAGAGCTTTGGGGTTAGTGCTGCTTTGATTAGGAGACTGAACTCYATGAACCTCAGAGGAAGGGCTTTCTCAGCACAAAACGTTCTATAAATTTGTGAGCTCATGTTCAAGAGTCCTAGAATGGAAAATCAGTGGTACAGTCCTCGCTCCCCGCCCTTATGGTAGTTAGAAATACAATGCTAGTTCATATTTCGACATCTGTTTAGGCACTCTGAAGAAATGGTCTGATTTTTTTTATTGTTATAATGCTGTAGAAATCATAGTCAGAAGCTGCTGTTCAATCAGTGAAGAATCATAATGGATTTTCTCTGTATCAAGTCTGTATCATGCAAAAATTAACATTGTTATATTAGTCTGTGTTATAATAAAACAACAGATGGTAGTTTATTTTCTCTCCTCGAGCCTTAGGCTTTGACAGGGATTTAATAACACTTTATGAACTTAAACTATTTTTGATATTTGTTTAGCATATGAAAATTGTTCTTATACCTTAGTCTGTGAAAATAGGAAAATGAGGTAAAGAGTGCAACAGCAAAAAAATCCAAACAAACAAACAAACTGGAGAAAGATTTTTGCTTTTATAAGTTGCCTTTTTGTAATTGTAGAATAGCAGTTAATTCAATTTGGCATGATAAAATGGGAAGGAGTGCAATATTGGAAAAGATGGGAAAGTCTTGAAGAATCGAGTTTTTCAGTATGGAATGTCACTTGGAATTTTGGGGGTTTAAGGTACTCATTTTCTAAACCATCGCTCTTCTGAATTTTCAAGCATTTTTTGTGACCTACTTTTCCTAATACCTCAACTGTTCAATTCCAGCTTAACTATACTTTATCTGGAAGTCTTCTGGATTTACACCAGCATGCACAAGCTTCCTCTACAACAAAGGATGTCCAAAAGAGGGAAAAAGGAAAGACAAAGGTCCCAATATTCATGACTGAGTGKTGTTTGTGAAGCCTGAGGATCTTGTATCATCTTGGAGCTTCTTGSAGCTATCAGAAGCAGATACCAAGCTGTTTATAGCTCTAGTGTGAATACTCTTCCTAAAAAGTCTGCTGTTTCTAGTTTARTGCTGCTTATACTTGGTTTTTAACAACTTAATATCTGAAGACTTTAAAGTTATGGATTTTTAGAAGCTTAGGTTAGAGTAGTTTAAATAATATTATATAATAAAGCTATAGAATTCATACATTTAAAGTATAATAAGGGACCAGCACAAAATTACAAACTCTGAAGTAGGAAAGAAGTGTGTTCTTGGCAGAAGAACAGCTTTTTCAGCTTATCTGATGAAATGTTCTTCTCCACAAACTTAAAGTGGGGCAGAGATGCAGTGTAGGGAGGTAAAATTGCCTTTCCTAATTAGACTCAAGGGTTGGCCCAGGACAGCCTCAGCTCTATGGGCCAGGGCTGAAACCCATCACAAGGAATAAAAACACTGGCCTGATCACCTTCAGGCTGAAAGTGCTGCCTACAGGTCTGTGGGACACATTGTGAAATGCAGGTAAGAGTTTCATGGGATCCTGTAGACTTACTCTTGGCTGTTTAGAAGGAAGACCATAGGCAGAGAAAGGGAGGATTGAGATGGAGAGGGAAGGATGAGAGCAAGGGAAAATGGAGGGTTAAGAGTATTAAAGGGACCAGCCATGGGCAAACAGGCTTTGCTAAGCACCATTGTCTGGCCATGCCCTGCCCTGGATCAGCACTCTGTCCTGTGTTTTATTATGCTACATTTCTAACTCCATTTCCTGAGCAAAAGGTCTCTTGTGTCCATGTGTTCATGGATGAGTCAGAGGGGTCTGTGAGTCTGGTGCAGCAAACTGGAAAAAGCAGATTATTGAATTTGCCTCACTGAGCCCCAGCAGATCCCACAGATCCCCCGGCGCAGGAAACACACACGAGAGGCAGGCAGGCAGGTCCAGGTGCTTCTTTATTAGTCTTCTCTTCCAGCTCCTTTAGCTTTAGCAATTTCAGCTCCTTTTGCTATAGTGATATTCAGCTCTGCTCTCTGTCTCTCTTAGTGATTGCAGCTCCCTCCTCCCCCCAGCAACTAGCATGCTTTATATACACTTTCTTATCTTTCCCGGGTTTTGAGAACACACCAATCAATGAAGCCCTAGACAGATTACATAACCAGAATATTCTCCAATGTCCATGTAGCATATTCTAGTCTTTCATTGGTGGATGTTTTCATCTGTCCAATCCCGTCCAGCTAGAGTCTGCCTGTTTTGACCATGTCTGAGCCCAGGCTGTGTCCGAGCCCAGCCCCCACACACAGCTGTAAGATAGCGAAGGCTACGGCAGCAGATTGTGTGTATTACAATGGGTGTCTATGCCAGTATGGAATCACTACAGGGTCTCGGGCTGGAGAAGCCAGCAAGCTGGATGAATGGCTTGGGGGATGGATATCGATTTGGCCAAAAGTCTAGACCAGAAGGCTCAGGAGTTAGCTGTTGGAGGACCCAACATGTCCAGACCAGTCACGCAACTGTGTGATTTATGGGTTGAACGAGAGCCCTGCTTGTAGCTGAGTCAAGGGGAGAGCAGGGAGGCAGGAGCCAGCTGGATGGCACTGTGCACTGTGCTCCATGGGTAAGGCTGTGGGGGATCAGTAAGTGTGCAGGGTTGAGGGGGGATGCCCAGGTTTAAAAGGGGGTCTGTAGCTGCAGCTGCAGGGGAGCTRCAGGCCCCAAACTTATATGTCCAGATGGCACCAAGGGCAAAGTCCAGATGTTGGCTACTGGATAGACCCAATATGGCAAATTACAGTAACAATCCATGCTGAGGATGTGAGTAAATTTCCAATTCTAAATCATCTCATGTTAGCTGGAGAAGAATGAGGCTGTTTGTGCTGTTTGTRTTTGAGTTCTGAGTGCTTCTATTTRTGTGTCACCCGTTGCGTGTTGCGTCTGTGTGTGTGCCTCGTGGGAACACCGCTTGACCTCACTTTGCTTCTAAATCATGGATTAAAAATAGGGAGGTGCAGCAAMCTCATCTCCATCAGGCTACCAACAATCTCATTTATCAGTTGATTTGCTCTAGGACCCGTGTTTTGCTTTGTTTTGTTTTCYCCTGGGGAAAAMCTGAATTCTCTGCAWAGAAAYTTGCTTCTGCYATGTAATTTTGGCTGTGAATGTCAAAGCTACTTTCCACTCATAACCTAAAGTTTTAAGACTTTCAAAATCCTTTGATTTTGAATGGTTTTCTAGGAAGTGCTCTGTATTTGTATTATTTACTAATAAGTTCTGGTAATTAGCTGTGGGGTTAATGGTAACTAGTTATGTAATTAATGATTACCTGCAATAGCCTCTACTGATTCCTATTTTCCTCCAAAACTGCAGCAAAACACTGCTGAAATTTTGTAAATAAGCATGTACTAATAATGCTGGCAAAAGAGAGGGAAGAAATCAATGTCTAGATCTCAAGTATATTTGCAAAGATTATACATATAGGATTATATATTTTCTTAAACCACAGTATTCAGGGAACCTCAGAAAACATGAAGGACTTATATTTTTAGAATATCATTAACTTCTCTGTAAAAAGAAAACAAAAAGTGAACTTATTAGTGAAAAGTAGAGCAAATAATTTATTCAAATATTTAATGTTTTAATATGGTTCTCCCTTTTCCTAATCCCACTTTTTCATGTATKCATTCCCACCCCACTACCTGTCTTCAAACTGAGCTTTTTTTGAAATGCCCAAGTAAGCATGAAAGCTTTTCCTAGGAGTTTGAATTGTAAATTCAATAT
Organism: Malurus melanocephalus; assembly: GCF_030028575.1. NCBI lineage: Eukaryota > Metazoa > Chordata > Aves > Passeriformes > Maluridae > Malurus > Malurus melanocephalus. Next base: position 3,574,182 of record NW_026623257.1, on the reverse strand, counting down.
TCCACCTTTCCCAAACCATGAGCTCTTTTTACCTATCCATAAACTTGATTTAGAATCTATCCTTGCTTGTTCTTTGTTTATGTCAAGTGTGGCTCATCAAACAGCAACAGCCAACACTCAACTGGTAACCCAACCTTAAAATCCCTTTTTTTTTTTTTTTTTGATCTGAGGAAACCTCAAATTAGACTGTGTGTGTTTTGAAGCATCTGTGGCAGCCCACTTTCTATTGCCACATGCTTTAGGAATGAAAGTGGAACCTGTAGTCCAATCCACTGCTTGCATGGKAAACCATATCTGGAGTATGTTAGTTACAGCTCTTTACAGGTGYATCAGATTTTCTGAACTGGATATATATATTGGATTAATCTGTAGGGCATATTTTCTTTCAAATCAGCAGTTCTGCTRTAACTTTTATGAAATAAGAGATAAACCCTTCATTCATTGGAGTTCTGAATTTAAATGTAGACCTTGGCAGGATGAGAAACTCATTTGTCATTGAATTGAATGTGGAAAAAAAACCTTAGATATTTGTATTTGTATTTATAATGTTCTAATTATATGTTATTGTTGTGCAACAATATTACAAAGGTCTTAGTTGTGTGTAAGGTTGTTTGTTTTATTTTAAGATATGAAATATTTAAGAAATGTGTATTTTTATTTATCAAAGAATGTCACGGCAAATTAGTGCAAGCTAATCATGAAGTGTGAGAAGAGTGTCAATCCCTTCTGCTTTCTGTCTTCACAAAATATKAGCAATAGCTTCAAGGGTCCCTACAAGAAATGACCTATTCACTGATTATCTATTTTGGTTCCTGACTGAGAGTGCAGTATAGATGGTAAATAAACAGTCAGTGGCTGAATAGATGCTTCCAAATATAGAGATGAGCTTCATAAACACTAATTAACCACCCTGGAAGTTCAAGACTTTTATCTGCATCTGTAACCACTATATATTTTTTTTTTTTAAAGTTCTAGGCCATGGTTCATATGGGAATGGCAGATTTTGTGGCATTGTAATAATTAGAGTGTGATTCTAAAGTTGCATGTGTATTCCTCTGCAAAACAAGAAATTATATTGTTTATCAAATTATTCACAAGTTTAATATTGCTAAATAAACACAAATCTATAAAAATACAATTAAGTAATGGAATCTATTAAAACTGAATTCTTATACTAGTGAGATAATTATTGATTTAATGTGTTTAAGGCCTACCTCATCTCCTTATTATAGACAAGATAATTTACATTAATATAAAGACAAATTGAATAAACTTTCCAGTTCAAAAAAAGAAGAGCACCCTTAGCATGCTTTGGTGTGACAACCCGTCATGGTATCCCAGTTAAGAATCTATTGGGCTAATTGAAATAATGATGAGGTATTTCATGACCCTCTGTCCTGCATGCATAGAAAATCATATCAGTTAAGAGAATCATTTCAGAAATCAATTTCTGCCACTTTCTTGAATAAACATCCTTTTTCTTCCTATTAAGAATTCTTACTCTTTTTTCTTTAGTTCAAATGTCTTTCTTAGTGATATCTGTTTAAAATGAGCATGTTTATTGGGATTAGTGATTCCCTGCTGAAATGCAAGTTGATTCATATTAGACTGCTAAGTGAATATGAAAATGAAGTGTGTTTAACTATCTCATTGCTTCCTGCTGAGAAGCGCCAGTATAATTTAAATGTTCTTATATAAAAGGGCTATAGCAGCATCTTACATAATTTGACTGCTTCTGCTCTGAAGGAATGCCTTATGACAATGCTCAAAACCCACAACTGAGACACCACAGCCAGTTCCCAGGTTCCTGTACTGGTCTTAATGTAAACTTGACCTTATCTATCACTTTTTTTGCACATGGGCTTTTAAACTGGAATTGAACACTGTGTAAAGGGCAATGAAGCTGGTGAAGGTTTTGGAGCATAAGTCTTACAAGGAGCAGCTGAGGAAGATTGTGTTGTTCTGTCTGGAGAAAAAGAAGGCTCAGAAGAAACCTTATCACTCTCTACAACTGCCTGAAAGGAGGTAGCAAGATAGCAAGGTGCAGGTTTTCTGGTCTCACAAATAGCAAGTCATAGGACAGGAGAGAATGGCCACAAAGTGGCCCGACAAGGTTTAGGTTGGGTATTAGGAAAAAAAAATCTTCCCTGAAAGGATTGTTGAGTATAAAATTTTACTAATGACACATTCTGTTTGAGTGAGATAAGGAAATATTTATGATGAAGCTTCAGAATTTCACATGTGATTACACTGCAGAACACCTATTTACAGCTGTTGGTGAAAACTCCAACTTAATTAGATGTGATTGGTTTCTACTCAGTATCAAGGAGAGGCCACAGTGAAGAATCAGTTTGAAAGTTTAGTTATTTTAATGAGTGATACATCTTTCTAACAGTGTGGAGGATTAAAATAACTTTATTTTGTTCATRGGTAGTGAATTTTATCTCAAGTTTCTAAGGACTGTATTTCATATTCAGGTTCTTGTATGTTTGATTTCCCTCAAGGAATTTCTGAAATGTTGTAACAGAAATTGCATCTCTAGTGTAGACYTTTTCCAATGTCTACACTTCACTGACAAGAGGATCACTAGAAATTCAAACTCAACATTTGAAAGAGTTTTATGTTCTTTTTCTAATTCCACCAGGTACTGTAAAGTGCACTCCTCCATTCCTGAAGGAACAGAAATATGTGCTTCATCTAAAAATATTGTCATGAGCACTTGTTTGAGAGTGTCATCTGCCAGCTCTCAGCTAAGAGTAAATATTGTAATGTTCTTTGCTTTCAATATCAAGTAAATATTGGATTTTCTACACCTACAGTTTTGACACCTTAAAAAAACTTCTCTGAACAATGGACTTAATTCTCACAGTTTTCAGTTGTGTTCAARATATTGATATACTCTTACAATTTTCCCAGGAGTCATTTGAAGAGTAACTCAGATCATCAGAGAGACATGCAGAAAAAGCTTTTTTTAGATTTCTAAGGACTCCATTTCAGTTCATTTGGAGACTTTATGAGGGCATTGGTACAACTAAAAACCTTGTTTCTTAGACCTTATTTTCCACTATTATGGAAACAATGCAGAAGGTCCTCTGCTAATCAAAAGTCTACAAAGAGGAGGGCCAAAATRTTCTGTGTAACCTACTTCAGTTTTTCTTATGGTGACTGATATTTGCTGGTACATCCATCCTATGTATCCTGATGTAATTTTGGGCATCCACCTTCAGGAGATTTTGTAGTGTACCGACTGGAGCAGGCTTTGCAGGGCACAAGATGGATTGATCACTCATCAGGAACAGTGTTCTGGCGCTGTATTTTCTTTGCGTGTTATCTACCAACATTCTCTCTCCCAGCATCAATCATATAGTTAAAAAAGGACAGGCATAGGAGGCAGAAAAAAATGGAGCAAACACATTGCCTGATGTTCTAATCTTGTTTTTCTTCTCCTGTGAGATGGACCATGTGTTTTGGAGATGGATTTCAGAAGTAGGGAAGAAACAATTCCTTGGTTGTTCCTCTCTTGTTTGTTTCTGTGTTTGTTACTCTTTTACCATCTGGTGGTTTGAACAACTACTGGTTGTTCTGCTGCTCTTCTGATACAAGTTCTCAAATAAAAAAATATCAGCGACAAAAACCCTGTGTGTTTCAGTAGCCATTAATTGGCAATTGGCAAGTTCCCAGTTTATAATATCATCTTGGCTTCCTAACCAGGACCACTGTAATATGGTAACTATGTTCCTTTTGTTATGTATATATTTTTAACCTTTCATCTGTAAACACACAGATATATTTTTACACTTAAAACATAATTGTATCTTATTCTGGGATAAGTCCAATAGACAGCCACTTACTCACTCCCCACACAGTGGAACAGGAGAGAACAGGAGTAATACAAGTGAGATTAAGAATTTTTGATAGGGAAGGTAAAAGTTACGTACACAAACAAAGGAGAGCAAGGAATTAATTCACCACTTCCCTTGGGCAGGCAGCCCTCCCCAGGAAGGCAGAAGTCCATCACGCATTATTATGGCCTGGGACAACAAATGTCATCACTCTGAGTACCCTTTCTTTCTCCCTCACCTCACTGTTATTGCTGATTGTGATTTCATGTGGTATGGGATGTCCCTTGGGCCAGCTGTTCCAGTTGTGTCCCCCCCAAGGTTTTGCCTTTACTCTCTGTTGGACATTGGAAAAGGTTTCTAATCTTAATGTCTTTAAGCACCCCTTGTGCAACCTTCTTGGTGGTGGAGTGGAGTGAGAAGCAGAAAAGTCCTTGTTCCTGCGTAGCTACTGCTTGACAAGGCTGAAACATCCCTGTGTTATCAGCACTGTTTGGATCACAGATCCACAGCAGCATCCTGTGAGCTGCTGTGGAGAAAATGATCTATCCCAGCAGCACACAGGGGAAGCGCATTTGTTTTTCGTGTGACCAGACTGAAAGTCCTGAACTGAAGGCAGTGACAAGATCAGGCAGGCTAGATTCTGTTGCCACATCCTTTGCAGTCCTTCTCTTAGATGTAAAATTGCTTTCTGCTCACCATTTCAAGGTTTTGCCTTTACTCTCTGTTGGAGACATTGTAAAAGGTTTCTAATCTTAATGTCTTTAAGCTTGACTTTTCGTACTACCAGACATCACATCTTTTCAGAGGTACTGAGGACTTTAGGGAGTTTACTCTATTTTGAGGGTCTAAAATACCATGCTATATCTACTAGAAAAGTTAAAGATCTTGATATGAGGAAAGCATTAAATGTGATGTGTTTGCAAGTGCCTGTAAAATACRTGTTTTTCCAGAGTAGAATTACTTTTATAAACATGTATTTATCTCTGTGTCTTTGAACTCTACACAAGGGAGATAKGAACCAATAATTTAAGTTCTCTGTTTTTAAACAAGGAAGGCTAATTCATCCAAACAAAGTATGGAAATTACATGTGTGATAAAATGTGTTTAACTTTAAGGAAGGGGAATGAATATGATTTTGCCCTAAAGCAAATAATACATTACTGTAATTTGTAGCTCAACTGGGATGAGAACCAAGACAATGACTCAGAAGATTAATGCAGTAGACTGTTTAAAGGCTCTGCCCTAAAGGACCAGTACACATGTTAGCAATACTTTTAAAGCTCAGTTTTTATTGTTGTGAAATTCAGTGATGACTTTATTGTGTTTAATTCTGCTTAAGGTGTCTTTTTTCTAGACAAGAGGTTATTATTTGCATGTCTACTTCTGGATGAAAGAATTACCARGGCATCAAAACAACTTCTCCCCACATACACCCTGAAAGTTTTGGCTAGGGAACTGAAATGAAGATATAGAGCTAAGCTTTAAGTTGAATTTTGCAGAGGTGCCCTAATTCATACTTATCTCTCCTTCTTGATCCACACTTCCCTTTTCTGGTTTAATTTTCCTTTTTGCAAACTGTTGTGCGTATTGCTGTAGTTGAGTATAATAATTTCAGAAATGCAGTTACAGGTGACAATGAAACTACAGTACAGTGAAAAAGAGGCAAAATGTCAATGAGGTCCTATTCCAGGAGCTGTTACCTACCAGCATCGTAATGCTAAAATGCCTGCTTGTAGCTGGAGATACACTGGTTATATATTTTTTAAAAGCTTAACTTCTTGCAATTGTGGTTTATGTTGTTTTGTTTGTTTGTTTGTTTGTTTGTTTTTGCAGATACATTGTTTTAATAATGTTATTGCTTTAATAAAAAGCTTCAGTAAGGTCACATTTTTGTCTTTCATATTTTGAGGTTTTATACTTAATTCACATTGTAGTGAGAAAGACCTGTAATGGTAGACATGTGAAAAGGAAATAAATACAGGACTGATTGAGGATACTGTTTTATTTTATATTATTTTAATTCATATTTTAATTTTTATAATGCTCAGAAGCCTTGTGATTTAAAAGCATAGCTATTCTCAGAATTCATGAGTAATCTAAACTAGATCAATAAATATGCATGCATCTGGTTTCCCATCGSTCTGCATCTTTTAGAAAAATGCATTTTTCAGTTACAATATGAATAAACGTGTCTGATCACATCTTGTCTTGTAAAAACCGTACAGAACAAAGAACTAGTATGATGACAATGATTTGCCAAAGTTTATTTATAAAGACAATGCTTCTCAAGAAATCTTACCCAGCAAAAATAGTCCATCTGCAGTTGAGATGCCTCCCATGAAAAACTGAATGAAAACTTTATAAAATTAGCCTCCATATCTGTTGACCATCTATGTGAACAAAGAAGCACAATGTATTTATGAACCAATTTTACACCATTTTTACACTATGATAACAACTAGGATGACATTTGGGAACCATTATAATTCAGTTCTTATCTGATAAGAAAGGGAAAAAGGAAAACAGTGTTTCAGAAAACRCTAAGAAACTTGTGATCTATCCAGGAAACTCAACATTTGCCAGTTGTGTGACAGCTTTTGTCTTCTATTCAATATTCAACTTTGCCACCTTCACACCATCAGTGCCTTTGTGAATGGGAAACATGAAGCCTTGCTATAAGGTTAGTCCATTTCCCTTACATGGTGTTCCTCTTTTTTGAATTTGCTCCAGACTGTGTTTTCATTCTCTTGCCAACTTTRTCAAGCCCAGGAGCAGCAGCAGAAGCAGTGCAAGTAGGCTTTCCCTGGTCTCTAAGACTGAAGATAGGCTCAAATTAACCAGCAAATTAACTCATGTCTTTGTAACTGCCTTTCTGAGATGCCATCATATTTTTAAATTTAAAATTTAGGAGAGACTATAACCAGGCTTCCTGAGACTCTCTATTTCCAGGAAAGGTTTAATTTTTTTTAACTTATCTTTTCTTGCACATACATTCTGTGACTTGATTTTTGAATGACTGTAACAGTTGGTTTGTTTGGTTGGTTGTTTTTTTTGGTTTTTTTTTGAGAGTATGATTATTGAGCATGTCTCCACTTGGCTGAGGTGGTGTTTCCCTGTCCCCAGGTCCCTGCCCCCAGGGAGGTGCCCAAGGCCCAGGACTGGGGCTGCTCCAGTGTCCCTGGCCTCCCTGACCCTGGCTGGAGACGGAACAGGCTGATGKATGATCACCATCTGTCATGGTTTTGCTTGGTCCAATTTTTGGTGGTGGGGGATGGGGATCAAGAAACCACAAAGATGGCTGCTGTGAGAAGTCCTAGGGGTGTCTCCTTCTTCTTCTTCTTCTCCAGCAAAGGGAGCCCTGCCCCCCT
>NW_026623257.1:3563633-3565074 GCF_030028575.1 Malurus melanocephalus | reverse complement strand
CTGTTCTTTCGAGAAATACATTTTAGATCAATAGATTGCATCTAAAAGTGTTCAAAAAGAAAATGCAACAATTCCCTATGTATCTAACCACCATAAGAGTTAGGCTTTCCTTTACTTGAATTGAAGGTGAAAATCAAATGAGGGACTTCAGAAGCTAAGGCTCTTTCTTCCTGAGAAGTCTTTCCTGTGATGAGGTTTTCTCTATTTTTTTTTTTGTCTTCAACATGAAATGGCAAGGACTGGTAACACAGATCCTTTCACTTGAATTAATTTCCCAAGTCTAGGCCTTAATCCAATTTTAATCAGTTTTGAGTAAAAGATACTTTCATAGTGAAAAGGATCAAGCATCTGTAGAAATAACTGAATTGCTGAAAGAACATAAATTGTGTTTACTTCTATTATCCTTTGCATTTGCTTAAATACAGTATCTTTCTGTGCTTTAGAGAGGAACCCCCCATTTTCAAAGTGTAGATCTTTATGGTAAATATTTGGTTTGCTATTCCCTTTTGAAGAAAATAAAAAAAGAAAATATGCTTTACAGAATTTTGTACAACATATAATCGTGCTTCTGGACTTTTCTTAAAATCTTCTGTTTTAGTAAATAGATTAGATTTGGTTCAGATGTGATACTATCTCCAAGGGATTCTCAATGGTCCTGATAATATATGTTAACTATGGCATTTTCTCATCCTGAAAAAAAATTCATGTGCAATACCATACTTTTCCTTTGTAAAAAGTACTCAGTTTTTTTATTTCTAACCTTAGATTTGTGCGGTGCAGTACATTCTGCAAGACTTTCAAAATGTTCTGCTAAAGCAGCAGTTGCAAGGTATGCTGTGATATTAAAAATAATACARTGCATTACAAAATGCAATAACAAATATCTTCAAATTATTTTTTATAATGCCTTCCATGGCAAATGAGTAATTACAAAGTTGTAAATTGGTTATGTAAAGCCTCATTTGTGAACTGTCATGAAAGAGGGTAAAAAATTTTTGGAAAAACATTTTTTTTTCTGATAGTGATAGATTGTTGTTACACTATTATGTTCTTAAAATTTTAATACACTTTAAAGTAAAAAACCCCTCCATTTTGTATTCAACATRCTGATTTATTTATTTTGAGACACCATCTTCTTGTTCAGATAAAACCCCATTAAATCAGGAAACTGAGAGAGTGCAATGTAATACGAAGCATTTGTAGTGCAAATGAATTTGGCTTGTGAAATAGTTTTTCAAATACTGTTTCTTGATGTAGGTTTTAGATATTCATCAGTCTTGTAAATTCTGTTTTTCTTGAGGTAGAATCTTCTTTTTCGTGTTAGTTTTCCGTTATAAAGATCTTGCAAGTGGATTTTTTATCTGGACTGCTGAAAAAGTTGAAGCAAGTGTACCTAAAATAAGCACCTGTTAATTTTATAAGTTTTTGAAAGTTTTTGAAA
>NW_026623257.1:3548952-3563557 GCF_030028575.1 Malurus melanocephalus | reverse complement strand
TTTAAAGATATGAAGAGTTACGAATGCCTTGTTTCTCACAGGAGTGACCTCCTGGTGTAGTAATTTGTTACCAGTTTATAAGTCAGGTACACACTGTCACCTGTCTTCAAACAGACACTGAAATACATGGAATTAACTATTTCTCTTGACCAGCTGACCATGCAAGAGGTAAAAGAGCCTCAGATATGTTTCATTTGAAGGTGGATTAATCTGGCTTCACAGGAATTTTATCCACCTTTGAATAGAGTCTCCCTGGCAAGACTTTAGAACAACCTGCAAACCTTTTTTATGGGTTATCTACTGCATTCACCAGGCACTTCATTAAGTTGCTTGTCAAAATCGAATAAGATTTTTTTTCTTCTTGGCTAATTTTCAGTTAGTAATACAACTAATAGCTGTTGCCAAATGGGAGCCACAACATTGTTTTATTTTTAATATTTTCTTCTTATTCTGAAGATCCTTTCTATCTGATGGGAGTCCTCACGGTGAATTTCAAGGCCTCGAAATTAAAAATGATTCATGTAGCTGCTGACACATATTCCTMGGCAGAAGCAGAATAACAAATCAAAACCAAATGTCCTTTACACTTTCTCRTAAGTCAGCCATTTTACTTGAAAGATCCTAAATTATTAAGTGAAAATTTCACTTTTAGTAGGACTGTACTACATGGGAGAACATAAAAAAAGCAATAGGTAAAAGCAGTACTTTTAAATTCATGTWAGGTACAGGATTTTTTAATCTACCTCACCTTATTACTGCATTACAATCTATCTTTTATTGATTGCTAAGAATTTTGCACTATTTATTGTATAGCAAATAACTTCTCCTTATAGAGCATATGAATTGAAATACTGCTTGGTGCAAATACAGAGAGGAAAATATTTTTTTTTTTTTTTTATTACAGGATATAAGACTTGGAAGAATATCCAGACACATGGGTTTTTTTCAGTTCTTGCAGCTTTTGTAGTGTTTTTAAAACCAAACCCATGATGTTGGCCATGCTGGAAGCTGCCTGTGGCTCAAAAGAATATCCGAGCACCTGTCTTCATAGTGCCATAGCTATCTCAATTCATTTATATCTGGGACTTTATGCAGAGTTCATTCAATTTATATGTGTATAGGGACAGTCCAGCACATTGTAACCCATCAGTGTCCCCTGACCACATCCGTGCTTGCTTTCAGGAACAGGAAAGGTCTGAGGGCAAAGACTTGTGGAGGGAGCAGCCAGCCTTTGAGCTGGTGTTCCCTGCAGCTCTGGGCTTCTGGGGACATTCTCTGCTCACAGACTCTGCCTGGTACAGAGTGAACAGAAGAAAAGAAAAAAGCTTTGATGGCATTTTCCTTTTTGAATAGGAAAGACCATTCATGTTCAGATCAGCAATCTTAAAGGTCTTTTCCAACATGAATGATTCCAGAATTCTATGTTAACATTTGCTCGTGCTGGCCAGTTTCTTATAACATGGGCMCTGAAACATCCATACATCAAATGGCAAGGAAGTCTGTCTGAGGATCCCCCGTCCTCATATCCATGGTAAAAAGGGTCTCCTTTCTGGTGATAATCATCATAGTGCCCATGCATCCCTGTGATGTCAGCTAGTTCCATAGGAAGGGCTTCTGATCTTACAGCCCAAATCARTTTCATATAAATTTAATTTTGCAAGCACAGCAATATATATAAAATGATGTTACTGTTCTGAGAGAATGGCTTAGTAGACCATAGTGTAATCCAAAATATAGTATAATGGCATTGCTCCTTTTTCTTTGCCCATTGATGGCCTACTTCAGTGACTTAGCTATAATAGAAGAAGCAGTAGAAAATCTGGTTAAGCTCAATTCATTTCAAAGAGATTTTCTTTTGTTATTCAGTGAAATTTGTATTAAGCTTCTGAAGTCTAACCTTAAGTACTGCCTCAGAAATTATTAAGACAAAATTTCAGGATCTAACTGCACTTTAYTGCGTTTATGTGCAGTTTGGGTTTGTTTCAGTGTCTCCTTTCTGCCATTAGAAGTACCAACAAATAAGGAAAAGGCAAGTTTATTTGAATAAGAAAGGTATTTTTAAAGGCCTTCATATTTTTTTTAATCTTTTTTAAAATATCACATGATAGCATATCTAAAGGGTGGTTATGGAGTGTTTTTCTAATCTTTATACTTTAGCTGAAAATAGCTTTATTGCTGAGGATAATTTGAATAACTATCTTACAAGAAATGGTGAAAAGAAATTTTATTGTCTTTCTGAGTCAAAATTGAATTTTTAGTGGTGTATTTATTAGGTATAAATTTTCAGTTACGAAATAATTAAGCAAAGTTTCTCTGATCCAACATCAAAGCTCTGATTTGCAAGAATTTCCATTCAGATTGATAGTTTAGTGTAAGACATTAAGTGGAAGGGATTCCTAGTCTAGTGGAAAAGTGAGAAGGAAGAGCTTTTTCTGTTCAACCAYGTGCTTCCTTACCCAACAGAAAGCACACAAGCACCCTGTGTATCAGAAAATACAAGTTTTCTGATACAATACATCAGAAAGTGAAATTATCCTTGAAAAACTATTTCTACAGAAGACCTTCAGACAAACTCATAGTTTGTCTTTTGCATATATTCCTTACATTATTTGCCAATTTATACAATCCACTCTCATATATTTTTGGTTTATGTTTTATGATTCAGTAACTGTTGATGAAGTAATACGTAATGATCTAATTTTGCTGTTCTGCTTGTTGGAACTGTGGGTGTAATACCAAGAACATAAGAAGTAAAGTGTTTAAAGTTAGAAACTTTAAAGTGGCAGGTGGTAGGTTAGACTGCTGTTAACTCTGAATTAATTATGTRAAGCACAAATTCTACTTAATGGAATAAAAGATCAGCTTTCAGGTGTTTGGGATTTTTGTATTCTGAAAAAAGCTGATAGCAATACCTATAGTTGAGGTTAASTAACAGTTCCAATATGAGSCATATGGTCTTTGATAGCTTATATTATTTAAGCTGAAACGGTCTATTATATAACTATTATGTCTGGTGATTTTGTTATTTCTGCAAAAGCTCTGTAGGTTTACTATTGAGTAGATCTACARAAGGCTATTCTTGGAGGCCTTTATGGATAACATGACTGAGAAACTGCAGTAGGCCAGCCCTAGAAATCCGAGATAAATCTGAAAAAGTGACAAACTCTAATTGATAAATTTGCTCAAGTTGTAAGGTGCTCATAAACATTTCTGCCACCGTTAAAGAAAAAAAAAACCAAAAAACAAAAAAACAACACAAAAATCTAACAGGAAAGACACTAGTACATGATTATAGAATTATTTAGAATAATTTAAAATCATAGGTTTCTTTAGGTTGAAAATTATCGATATGAACATCTAGTCCAACCATTAGCATAACACTGCTAAGTGTTATTAGCCACTTTCCTAAGTGCCACATCTACACATCTTTTGGTGACTCAACCACATCCCTTAATAGCCGCTTTCCAAAATTGAAAACCTTTTCCATAAAGGAATTTCCTAATGTCCAACCTAAATCCCCCCATGATGCAAATTGAGGCCATTTCCTCTTGTCTGTCACTAGTTGCATGGGAGAAAGGATCAACACCATTCTGGCTACAACCTCCTTTCAGGCTTTTATAGAGTGCAGTATGGTCTCCTCTCAGCCTCCTTTTCTCCAGGTTAAACAACCYCAGTTCCCTCAACTGCTCCTCAAAATATCTTCAGWCTCTTTACCAGCTTTGTTGTCCTTTGGACATKCGCCASCACCTCAGTGTCTTTCTTGTAGTGAGGGGCCCAGAACTGAACAAGATTCAAGGTGCCAGGCACAGAGGGAYCATTGCTGCCCTGGTCCTGCTGGCCACACTATTGCTCATACAGGACAGGGTGCCATTGGCCTTCTTGGCCACCCTGGGCACACGCTGGGTCATGTCAGCTCGCTGCTAATTCTTGCAGTCATGATCCTCCAGCTCAGGGCACTGAGATGCCCTCCCTRGCTGTTGAAGCCAGAGAAAAAGAATGCATTAGGCAGCTCTGACTTGTCTGTGTCCCTATYTTTGAGGTTAATGTCTTCGTCCTGCAAGGGGCAGATGTTATTTCTGTCCTGCCTTTCACCATTATTTTTTTTTACTCTTATTGTCCCCCACTTTGTGGCCAGATTAATCTCCAGCTGAGCTTTGGCTGTGTAAATTTTCTCCCTAGAGTGGCAAGTAGTATCTCTGTGTTCTTCCYATGTCCCTTCACCTTGCTTTCACTGGACACACACCTTCTTTTTTATCTAATTTCCAAGAGAAGATTCCTTCTTCTCTCTGCTGGGAGCCAGCCTTCKGCCTCRTCTGCTTGACTTCTGACATTTGGGAATTGCCTGATTCTGTATCCTTAGGAGGTGATGTTTAAAAAGTAACCAGCATTGATGAACTCCAGAACATGCAAAAACATTTTCCCAGGGACTTTACTCACTGGTTCTCTGATCAGCCTGAATTAAGTTCTGCTCATGTCCACGGTTGAAGTTTTGCTGGCACTTTTACTCTTCAACAAAGATTTTAAACTCATTCTCTTCGTGGTCATTGTGGCCAAAATGGTCATCAACCACCACTTCACTCACAAGAGCCTCTCTGTTGACAAGCAGCAGGTTGAGAAGGGCATCTTACCAAGTTGGCTGCCTTAGGATCTGTTCCATAAAAGTCGTCATCTAGGCTTTTTAAAATCTTCTGACCCGGATTGCACCAGCTGTGTGATGCTCCCAGTTGATTTCTGGTGAGTTGAAATCCCACATWAGGACAAGGGTGGTTTACTTGGATGCACCCCTTTGTTCCTCAAAGGATAATTCATCARTGTCATTGTTCTGGCCAGRAATTCTCTAGTAGACTCCCACAAMGACATCCACATCATTTGTTTGSYCCTTGATTCTTACCTAGAGGCTCTCAGMTKTRACAGTGCCAGCTCCCTATATTCTAACCCTTCCATTACACACAACTCCACTCCATTACACACAACTCCACTCCTCTGCCTTTTCTGCCCTGTGTATCTTCCAGCCTTCATCTTCTACAGACCTCTGATTAATTACCTTGCAGGAGTCTAAATCCATCTGCTTCTCTGCTGCAATGGAGGTTCAAGGCTCCTGAGGATCTGAACACTGTAGCATCTCTGTAAATACCCAGTCAATCACTCACTCATTCATTGGAATACTACGCAGCTTGTTCACGTTCTCATGCAGCTCCATGACCTGGTGACAGCCCTTCAGCCACARCACGCCTGCAAAAGAGCTGCTTGTCTGCCCCAGCCTCATGGAGAAGCATCAGGCACTCGTGGCACTGTGACCTGGACAACCACCTCTGCCATCAGCAGCTCTGGCTGGCGGAGGCCTCTGACACAGCAGGTYCGGTGACTCCCAAGAGCTGCAGTGGAATGAGCTCCATGGCATGTCAACATCATAAATGAAGTGCCTTAATCCTCTATGTTAATAACATCGGGGCTGAAAGGGTCTTAAATTGCTCTTCTCCACCAGACACTGAGTCTGTTTATCTGCCTCTACTGGCTTCTCCCAATGAGCTGCAGTAGTCATTACATGCCAGTTAAACAAGCTAAATGGTGCTCATGCTGAAATAGAAACTGTTTCTGCATTGTCTTGATTTTGAAAGTATTTCTACAGCGTGCAAGAAAGGATTTTTTTTTTGTCCCCAGTTAAATGAAAATAGCAGTTACCTGTTTTTGTCTGAACTGGAGCTACATATAGACATTCAAAAAAATTGCTCTTTTTTCTCAATGTTAAAAAGAATGTTTAAATTATGAAGGTATGCAGGGTTATCTCACATGCAGATTTAAGATCCTTTATACTATGACCTTAAAYCTTCTAAAGATGTTTTGGTTTATAGAAGGAAATTTGCAGTATAAAAGAAAAGTAAGTATTTGAATTCCGGATATATTGCAATATTTTGGATCCCAGTTTCAGCTAACTTTCCTGCTTATATCTGGATTCATTCTGTGCAGTGCAGTATAATGTGATTATAAGACCTCCTATGAAATCTCTGTCTGGAGCAACCCTCTCAAATGAGATTGTGTGTTTACATTTATACTCAGGATGATAGAATAAATCAACAGATATATTAAAGAATAGCTCTGATTATCAGTGGTACCCAATCATAGTTCATGACTTTCATAATCCAGACCTATTTGAACTGCTTGATGTAGTTTTTTTTCTCTTCTGTTATTTCTTGTGTGTATTAATTTCTGCAACTCCAAGATGAAGCCTCGATTTTATAAACGACTGTATGCGTGCTCAGCTTTAATAAAATGTTTGCATTGGCTAGTGTCCTAAYGTATAGGAAATGGATTAAGATAATGCAAATAGATTTTTTTAACTGTTTCAATCTGGAGTCTTGCACATTTTAACTCCTACACTTTTTGCAGTCTTGACATGTTTCTAGCAAAAGGTGAAGTATCATTTGTGTGTCTTCTTTTAGACTTAGGAATTTCTGCCCTTCTTCATTACAAATAGGAGATAAAACACTATGCATGGGTTTATGAAATCAAGAAGCCATGAGGTAAAAACGCATGCAAAAGCTCTTTCAAAAGGATTGRATATCAGATTTGGCCAGTAAGAAGATGATCATATTTAAGAATAAAATAGTGTTTGGGAAAACAAGAAGATAGGAAAAAACATTGAATGGACTTTTTGAGAAAGCTAATAAGCCATTGTTTTCCAGATTAAAAGAGCAAAACCAATCTTATGTTGAAGAAAAATAATTGTCTTGGGGATAGACATGAACTGTGTGCCCTTCAGGAGTCTGCATTAAAAGAATGGGAATTTGTAGAAACCATGAAAGAAATTACTGTATTAGTCTGGGCAAGACAAAATGAAATAATGAATGAAGACCTTAGCTGAAGTAGAATTGAAGTATTTCATTATGTCTATGATTTTTTATGTCTGTGAGGACCTTAGGACTGTATTTATATGAGCAATAGCATTCTTTGAAATTAATATTMTCTGTTTTTGAAGCCATGTACCCTTACAAAATTCTTGCCTATCAGATCTGGTAGAAAATAAATAAGTCACTGGTACCAAAATTGTTGTCCCTGTTTCTGGGTTTTCTCACTTAGGGACATAAAGTGAACTGTGAATCATACTAAATGTTCTGGTATCTTATTTCCTGACATACTCTTCTTCTCTGATGACTGGAAGTATATTTAATACATAGCCAAAATCCAGATATGTCTTTTTCGTTACTACTGTGTGAGAGAGGACACTGTTGGGTTGGTTGTGGAACATGGGTAGGCCATGGATGTAAGCATCCATTATTTTATTGCAGTCACTTACCTTATACATTACTGTGGACCATTCCAGTACATTTTTTGTTAAACAAGTTATATAAATGCTTCCCTTTTGTGTTATTAATAATTCAAATGTTATATCTTCAAAATTGGTCTCAGTAGGATATGACATTTTTTTCCCTGGTGATGAACAATTGCATGCTTTTTTCACATCTTAGGTCAGGAAAAGTTCCAGTATGTTTGGAACAGACAGTAGATTACATAAATTACAGGTAGTGATTTTGTCTGACATTTTAACAACACACTGATTATTGATTTCTTGGAAAATGTGTTAGCACATCATCATTCCCACTTATTATCTGTTTTGTAGGCTTTTTTTTTTGTATCAACTACAAAATGGTTTAAWTGTTATTGCATTAAAGAGTTGACTTATTTTCACTTTCACATGGGCAAATAAGAAAAAGCTCACAATACTAATAAAGCCATACTAATATACCATAAGCATGATCTGACTATTTTGATTTTACAATATTTGCTCTTAATTATTCATAGTACATATGCTCCAGTAAAACCTTGTGCCAGCCATCATCTTTATCATTCACATTTTATGTTAATAGTAGGTGATTTAACCTTGTGGCTCTTCTTAATGAGATTGGTGAATGACTGGTAGTCTTAAAACTCTAACTAGACCAGTAAAAAACGAACAGATTGGATTTCTGTGTCAGGAGCTGTAGTGATAGGACAAGGTGTAATGGGTACAGATTGAGAAAGGAAATTTAGCTTAGATATTTGGAAGCAAATTTGTTACTGTAGGGGTGGTGAGGCCCTGGAACGGGTTGCCTAGGAAGGTTGTGGCTGCCCCATCCCTGGAAGTCTTTAAAACCAGGCTGGATRAAGCCTTGAGCAACCTGGTGTAGYGGGAGGTGTCCCTGCCCAGGCCATGGGGGCTTGGGACTGGTTGATCTTTAAGGTCCATTCTAACCCCAAAATATCCTCTGATTCTRTGATTCAGGYGGATTTTGTAGTACAATATGAAGATACACATACCTTTAGCTTGYCACTTTGTTAGTTCATATTTCAGTGATATAAACGTAATAAATGTTGTATTTGCACTTTAGCCAAATTGTATTTATTTAATAGAGAACACATTTGGGATTGATACCTGTAACATAATGAAAGTCTCTTGCTCTGCTATGGAGCAATGATTTTGGCTTCTATCATTGCATGTTAATGAAGAAACCTCTTTATTTTAGGATGTGCATCCCAGGAGACAGGAGTGGGATGTCATACTGAYAAAACTCTAGTTTGTGTGTTAAATAGTAAGTATTACAGCAGTGCAAGCTGGAGCTGAATCAAACCTTTTATCTCAGCTATGAAGTCATGATAGTTTTGGCTTGACTGCTCTGTCAACAGCAATAAAGCATTATTTGTTGTCTCTTTCATTTAGCAACATTTTTCCTTAATTTTGGAAAATATCTCTTGCAATTAATTCTACAAGAAACTGTTAAATACTTTTTACACTTGAATAGATCATGTGTCTCTGTTTAGCTCCTCTGAATTATAWCAGCAGTGAACATAACCATCAGTGAAACCACAGGACATTGCAGTTGGGCCTGAAAAAAGATTGGTGCTTCCAATGTTGATAATTTAGCATCAAGGGAATTATTTGCTTATTCTGTCTGATTGCAGGATTAGTTGGGGAAAGGATGGAAGAAATATCAAACCAATTTGTTTCAATAGCATTCTTCAGTTGAGAAAAAGAAATCAAATATTTTTGTGCAGTCATTTGTTCAGAGCCTGTGACACCAAATATATAATTTATTTTGGTGCATTCATGATAAAGTTAGGAAATTGAAGACTGGAATTACAAAGCTGACAATAGAAAGATGATAATTTCATTGTCCATTTTATCTGGTACACAATTATGTAGGAGATGGAGTTTCATGTTTTCCTTTGCTTGGGATGTTTGAGCCTATATTTTGACATGAAGAATATCATTAAAATGGCCAGACAATTATAGWTTTGCTGCATTTGCAGGTTAAAAAAGTGGAAATGACAATGATTGTTTTTGCCAGGAATGAAGGAAAATATTCTACAGTGCAATATTATGTTTTTGATACCTTTGGAAAGAACATTTTTAACTCTGTTTTGAAATTAGTTTATCTAAAAGTTTGTTTACTAAAGCGTATTTGCTRTTTAAATAGATTTACCAGTTTCCCATTTGTATTAGAACAGTTAGAACAGGAACAAATATACTGTAATTGGTGACTGAAATAAACCCATGAGGTGGAAGCCCCAGCTCAGATTCCCCTTGTACCTGGTTCAGAACYCTGGGTTTAGCCAAGACTCACTGCTTCTCGGGTAACTGTTCTCATCAGTCATTGCCTTGAATCTACTTCTGGTTTGTTATCTGTTCCCATCCTAATCCTAAATAATTAATCAAACAAATTCATGAAATAATTTACATCGAAGGGTAAAGTTGGGGTTGTTTTTTTTCCTCTGTTAATGTGCTTTTATTTGAAAAGGACATTTGTGGCATTTATGAAGCAACTGATCTCATTGTAGAATTTTCTATTATTATTACAGTGGGTAYATGACATATTTTTTATATTCAGAAAGAGTAGCCTAACATCTAATATTAATTGAATTGATAATATTTACATTTAAAATGAACTGTTTAATGGAAATGTTTTARATTACTGAAACAACACTGAAATGAGTGGTGGGATGTTAATAATTTATTTGGCATGACAATAATCATGCAGCAAATTGGAAAACTTTTTAAAATGCAATTTAAATAAAAAAAAGAGAGGTGTTTTTTGCATGGAACTGCAAATTTATTTATTATTTTAAAGCCTTCCCTGAGAAAAAGATCTGCTCTTTATTCAGTAACTACATTTGCTTTCTATCCTCAATGGCATTGTTTCCCAATGAGTAACACTGGTAACATTTCAGAATGCAGTTCCTTGAAAATGTCTCTCCAGAGAAAACAATTCTTCTGAAAAGTTACATTCCTCAGGCATTTGTGGAAGTGAGGGTGTGGAAAATACTAAAGGAAACATAGACTGGGCAGTGAAAGGAAGCAGAGGGGGGCACAGACAAGTGTGGGAACAGTGACTGTCCATTTGTGGACACTGGAATTGTAAAGGACCAGCTGTATCAAATGAATGTTCACAAGTCCATGTGTCCATAATAAACCTTTTGATACTGTCCTTCARAGCATCCCTCTGGAGAAGCTCCCCAGCTGTGGGAAGAGTGGGTTCACAGTGCACTGAGGGAAGAACAGGCTGCAGGACAGAGCTGAAAGGGTTGTGGTGAACAGGATTACATCTGGCTAGTGGCTGATCACCAGTGATGTCCCTCAGGTGCAATTCTAGGGCCAGTCTTGTTCAATCAGTTCATCAATGATCTGGAGGAAAGAGTTTAAAAGCACTTTTAGCAAGTTTGCTGCTGAAGTCAGAGGTGCTGTTGTCTTCTTTGAGGGACAAGAGACCTTACAGTGTCATCTGGGTGGATTGGTGCATCTGGCTATAGCTAGCGGGATGAAATTTGACAAGTCCAAATGTCAGATTCTGCATCTAGGATGGAGTAATGTTGACACAGGTATAAACTGGGAGAGGATTGTCTGGAGAACAGCTCTACAGGAAGGSATCTGCAGGTGCTGGTCAGCAGCAGCTTGAGGGTAAAACACATCCTGGGGTGTGTCAGAAAGGGCATTCCCAGGCAGTCAAAAGAGGTGATTATCCCACTGTATTCAGTGTTGGTGTATTCTGAGTAATGTGTGAAGTTCTGGGCCCCACCATTTAAGAAAAATGTGAATGYCTTTCAGTATGTCCAGAGGAAGGCAACAAAGCTGGTGAAAGAGCTGAGGAGCAGCTTGTGTAGTTTGAAGAGAAAGAGGCTAAGGGGTGGTGACCTCATTGCTCTYCACAGCTTCCCTTCCTGAGGAGGGGAAAGGGAGACAGAGATACTTAGCTCCTTTTGTTGGTGGTCAGTGACGGGATGTGTGGGAATGGTTCAAAAGTGGCAAAGGAGAAGTTTAGCCTGGGAGAGGTGGTCGATCCCCAAGCCCGTCAGTATTGAAGAAACATTTAGATGATGACCTTAACAATGTGTTCAACTTGGTCAGTGCTGAGCTGGTCAGGCAGGTAGACTGAATGGTCATCACAGGTCCCTTCYAACAGAAACTGTTGTATTCTCTTGTATTCTCTTTTCCATTCCTTCTGCATTTGTGAAAATGTTAAACTCATGTGTCTGTGTAAATCCCGCTGCTACAGGCCTTGCTAAGATGTCTGTCCCCACCCTTCCTGTAGGCCACCTTCAAGTACTGAAAGGCCACAGTAGGGTCTCCCTGGAGCCTTCCCCAGGCTGAACAATCTCCACACTCTCACCTGTCCTCACAGGAGAGGTTCTTCAGCCCTCTGATATTTTTTATGGTCTTCCTCTGGACCCACTGCAATGTCTTCCATGTCTTCCATGTCTTCCATGTCTTCCATGTCTTCCATGTACTGAAACCTCCAAAGCTGGATGCAGTACTCCGTAAACAAGTCATAACTATCATAAGTTAGTAAATGACTAGTAAGTAGAACATCATTAACTATACTTTATTCTTTATAATACAGTAAAAAATGATATATTCAATCTGCAGTGTTACTTAACTTACGTCATTAACCTGTTTCCTGGACTGCAGCATGCAAGAAATCCTAAGATTTTCCTTCGTGTTATGAATTTAGTTATCCCTAGTATCAAAGCAATTTTAAGAAAACACAGTTTTGAAATTTCAGTTCCCATTAATAGGATTGTACTGTGCTAATTCATGTAAATAGAAAAAATGTGGATAGGAAAGAGTAAAATTTATTTATATTTTGAATTCAATATCCTTTCACGCTCTTGATTTTCACCTCCAGCCAAATTAATTTATTTCTGATTAAACTRGTGCTGTCTTTTGTGTTGATTATTGACAGAGTGAAGACTTAAATACATGTGAACCAAATAAGCAAATGCATTCAACAAAATTAATAACTGTTTGCTGTATAATAACTGTGCTGTGTTTATTGTAATTTTGTGCTGCATTTTTATTCTCAGCTAATAAGGTAACAGCTTCTGCTGCTTCTGGAAAACAAAGTTCCTGGGTTATYATTTCACAAGTAGTAGCTACCCAAGGGAATCAGATCAAATAGTCTCTACAGATTGTCCTCTGTTTCTAGTATTCTAGTATTCTAGTGTTCTTTATTTGCCCACTTGTGACATTTAAACCTTCAGTTATTGTCTCTTTGTGTGTATGTGTGTATTCCTTTATCTCGTAGCTTGTTAGTGTTATTTACATTGCTGTAAAACATCACAGAGCTTTTCATTCCCGAGTGAATGGAATTGAAAATCTATGTAAGTCTTGCCTTTGGCACAAGTTGCTCTAATCTCTTAGAACTGAATTTACCTCTCAGACCTAAGTCTGTATTTTATTAGATATATTTTATTTTATTTTTCTTGAATCATGAGTACATGAGTAATTCAGTCTTGACTGACAAGAGGGAAAATAGATAAACCTATTGAACTAAGCAGTCATAAGAAATCAAGATATTTAAAAGCCTTCTGGCTTAGAGGTCAATCTAGCATGGTATCCTGACTCTGACAATGTCAGTAGGGAGATGTTGTTTAGGGAGAAGACATTAATTTGGGCACCTTCAGCTCCTATAATACTTCCACAGCATCCACAACTGTTGCATTAGGRTTGTTAGTGTTTGTCACCTTGCCTGGTCCTTACACTATCTTTTTATAAATCTATTGTCTGTGACTTTAGCCATTTCTGAGCTTGCTAGTACTCTTCTAAGATAAAAATTCCAAAAGTTCACTATCTGCCTTTTAAAGAAGTAATTTCTACYTCTTTCAAACCAGCCTCTCTAAGGAGTTTCATTTGTTGTCTTCAATTATGACATAGTTGAATTTGCTGAATAACAGTTTCTTATTTATTTTATCTTACATTTTATTACCCAGAATAACTTACTGTTATCTTCTGACTTTGAGATTTCACTGAACACCTCTTTGAGAGAAATACTGAATGATAGTACAAATTAAAAAAACCAAACAAAATGATGAAACAATCCTAGTTTTCTTGCAGCTAAATGCATTACCTTCCTCATTTGTAAATCTTGAGYGTATCTTCCTGCAGTTCTCAGTCAACAGACCAAAGAATGTGAGGCTCTCTAGTTCCTCCTTGTAAAATACTTACACTGAACAGTCAATGTACTATGTTCT
The DNA here is from genome assembly GCF_030028575.1 of Malurus melanocephalus. Taxonomy (NCBI): domain Eukaryota; kingdom Metazoa; phylum Chordata; class Aves; order Passeriformes; family Maluridae; genus Malurus; species Malurus melanocephalus. Next base: position 3,550,057 of record NW_026623257.1, on the reverse strand, counting down.
GTACCTGGCTTAACTCTGCTTGGACTGTAAGATGTATTTTTTTTGTACTTGAAGGCCAGAACTTCTCCTCTCAAGATGTGAACACAGTAAGATTTAAGGAATTGCCAATGCCATCCTCTCTTCTATTCTTAATACCTATCCAAATGTTTTGAACATTTCATTCTTTCTTCAATTGCTGTTATTTCTGTGATCTAGAACTGTCAGTATTCACTAAAACCTTTGTTTCCCTTATTTTTAACCGGCAGTGTGGATARGCAGAGTTTAGGTATTTTTTCTGTAGTGTATTACTGTACCTTTCTCTACACTAAAGCTCATCTTTCACCTTTCTGCCCAGTTTTTTTTTAAGCTTTTTGCAAAATTTCTTGCAGGAGTTGGTGTTCTGTGATAGCAACTTGGCTCCATTACTATTAAAGTATAAACTGATGGTTCTGTCTGGGTTTCTGTTGTCTTGCAAGGTTCCCTGGTTCCTTTTTGCAAAATTATTTCTCTCTACACTACGCTATCATCCACATAGTGAGACCATAAATCCAATGTGCATCTGAGGTTTTATACATCAACCTGGCAGTTTTCCATGGAGGTCCTGGAATTGAGTTTCCTTGCCATGAAACTACAAGCAATCCACCAGAGCATTCTGCTTACACTTTTCTACATCTACACAGCAAAATGAAATACGTCTACAGAGTCCTTCCTTTTACCTCCTGACACATTAGGAGACCTRTGGAACCTTTACACCCAGCAGACAAGTTAACTTGTGACCTCTCAGATATCACAAAAGTAACTATGTATATAATAGTTAAATTCCYCCACTGCCACTGTGTACCTCTTTAATTTTCTGAAATGCCTCTCTATGGAGGGAACATCCTGCAAGAAAGGAAAAATCAATTTCAGTGTCGGGGCACATCTTGACCACTGGGTTGATCTGTTTTTCTCAGCTAGGTGTCCTCAGTTGCTGAGGTTCATCTGTGATAAGAACTTTGGTCCACTGCTGCTGTAGAGGAGAAATTGTAGAGAGAACCATATTCCTGCAAACCTCAGCTACCGACCTTTCCGATTTTTTTAGCTGTTCCAGGGAGGTACAATAGCAACAGATGTTGTTGAGTAACCA
>NW_026623257.1:3542078-3548767 GCF_030028575.1 Malurus melanocephalus | reverse complement strand
CAGGGTAATCTGTAACACTTGAGAAATTCACATAGGCTAAAATCCACTGAATATAAATAATGTTCGAAAACACCTTTCTTTGTCTGTGCTCGTCAGCCTCAAATGCTTTTATGTTTTGGGGAAATGGGAATTTCTGTGAGTTCTCATTTCATTGAAACATCTGAAGAATCCTAGAACTGTCTAGTTTTCTTAATTAGTTTGGTAGATAATTTGGACAACCAGCTCAACCTTAGCTCTTGCATGTATTTAAAGTGCAAAGTGCATCGAATCAGATGAGTGCACAAATGCCCAGTTAATATGGCAAGCAGAATTACAGTAGGCTTTAGCATGCACTGGTCCATACCAATTTGGGTTACAGGTATAGATTCAGTTSAATAACTGAAGTATAGTATTTGTCACTTCAAAATTTGCTGAAAAAATTCAAACCYTATTTATAAAAAATACCTTGGAGATATCCAACAGGCCAAAATCTTTATCCTTTGACAGATTTTAATGAATTCTTTAAAAAAAAAGAAAAAAAAAAACCACTAAAACTTATTGCTACTTCCTTGTAGATTACATTTTACTGGATCTCAAGGAATGAGTAACACTGATCACCAGCCTGCTCTTTTCCACCAAATGAGGCTCATGGTTTCCCTTTTTCTGTGGCTTTTCTAGAACTTTCCAGCTCAGAATTCTACTGTTTTAGAAATTTTAATATGACCTAGATGATAACCAAATTTAATAATTTAATAATTTAACAGTGAGAATTGCTTGCCTCTTCCACAATTACTTATTTTACTTAGAAGAGTGTACACTTTTGAAAGGCTTTAGAAAATGCCCATTAGCGATGCCAAAGGAAAAAATGTCTAAAAGCTTAAAACTATTCTCTTTCATACCCAAGCTGATGAATCAGTGGAACATTCAAATCCTCAAAAAYATAAGTCTTTTTGCATAGTTTGCATTTTTTTTTTCCTTTAAATCCTTTTTCCCTTCTCTTATAGAAAGTTTTTCTACTGAAATTGTTATTTATATGTGTTCATCTAGTTAGATAGATCCTTCTGTGTCTTTGCTACTTGGTCCTGACTCCTTTTATGGTTTTAGTGGTTTGTTAAGGCTAGTGGATACTTCTGCCACTTTTTGTCCCATTGGAACATCTACAGCATCCCAGAATCTTTCATCAGTTGAAAAGATATTTCATTGGTTGGGAGAAAGCAGGATTACATATCTGAATGAGAACATAGAASTTACCTCTTATCACACCTGTATAAATATATTCCAAGATGCTACATTTTAGTAATAAAGTTTTAAGTTGAAATTTACTGTTTGAAATAAAAAAATAGGTAACCAGCACTGTGTATAATACAGAAGTCACATAACATTCACTTAATAGAAACTTAGAGTGTAATGGTGAATGGAAGATACGTGGGATATTGTTGCAAGTTATGCATGGTGACACTTCCCCTACCAAAATCTTTCATGAAATGRCTGTAAGGCACATTATAGCAATCTTTTTACTTTTTTTGACTTTGGTGTATCCTCMGCTTGAGTCTTGTACCAGGTCCTTGGTACTCAAAAAATGATGGAGGCTAGAAGGGTCCAGTAAAACTAAAAAAAAACATGTTAAAAGCTTTGGGAAAAAGTTTCTGCAAAGACACATTGAGAGCCATGTCCTTGTTTGSTCAGAAGGAAGTGACTGGGAAAATAAATCATAAGAGTCCTCAAATATCCAAAAAAGGACTGTAGCAAAAGGAAAATAATTGCTTCCTGTGTCTGTTGCATATGGAAGTGTTAATTAATGTGGATTTCCAGATTTTATGTAATGTCATCCTTTATTTAGATTAGCTATAAGGAATTTTTTTTTTTTTTTTTTTTTTTTTTTTTTTTTTTTTTTTGTTTAAGGGATTTTTTTTTTTTTTTTTTTTTTTTTTTTTCCAAGGAGGTTGATAGAACCTCCTTTTTTTTTCCAAGGAGGTTGATACAGGTTGCACAGGCAGGTGCAGTATGCTCCATCCCTAGAAACATTCAAGGTCAGGTTGAACAGGTTCTGGATGAAGATTCCCCTGCTCATTGCATGGGGTTTGGACCAGGTGGCCTTTAAAAGGTCCCTTCCAAACCAAGCTGTTCTATGATTCTGTGAGTTTAAAATAGGCAAGACCCCYAAATAAACAAACAAACAATSACACATACRAGAAAAAYAAAACAAAATCAAACAARCWAAAATCCAAAACCAGCCCCTGCAACACCTTAGGTTTTGCAGGGAAGAGAAAATCCTTGCCAATTCAGCCAAACAACATCCAAATTRTCCATGTTATTAAAAAGGTTTGGAACCTTCTACCGCTGAAGTTTCTATGATCAGGTCAAATAACGTCTGGTAAGAATACTTGATGTGAGGCTCTTGAATTTTCGTGTGGGTACATGGGGCCTTACAGGTATGTGATGGTGAGGGAGGGAGAGGGCTGCAGTGTGAGGCTGCAAATTGAACTCCCTGTGTCAGGAATGCTTCCAGCTTGGAAGGCAAAYCTTCATCTGCTCTCTAGTCCAAGGTGTCATGACTTAACCTCAGTTGGCAACCAAGCAACACTCAGCAGCTTTAAGACATAGCCCCATATTGGTTACTGTGAAGAAAATTTACTGTGCCCCAGCTAAAACCATCACACAGGCTCAGAGTGATGCTGGTGGGGGAGCTGCAGAAAAAGTCACTCAGCTGGAGTTTTTTATCCCAGAGAAAAGGAAGCTGAGGGGAGACCTTGTCACTCTCAACTGAAAGAAGGTTACAACAAGCTGTGAGTCAGCCTCTTCTCCCAAGTAACAGACAACAGAACAAAAGGAAATGGCCTCAAGTTACATGAGGGGATGTTGGAGATTGGATATTAGGAAAGATTTCATTGTGGAAAGGGTCTCCAAGCATYTAGTCACTGCCTCTGGATGTATTTAAAAGACATGTAGATAATGGCACTTAGGGACATGGTTTACTGGTGGACTTGGCAGTACTGGCTTYATTAACTTGATGTTCCTAGAGGTCTTTTCAAGCTGAAATGATTCCATGATTTTACTACTTGTAGAATAAAGGAGTAGCTAAGGAGCATTGTGCTACAAATGTTAAAAATCCCAAGAGTTGCAGTGGGGAAACTATGAAGAGCTTTTATATACATATATATGTGTGTATGTGTGTGTGTGTGTATGTGTCTTGTGCTGAGAGGGGCATACTCCACACAGAAGTATTTCCAGCAGATATTTGGATAAACTTTAAAATTTATCAATGTACATGACAGCAATAACAGCATTGTTAGAAAAAAAAAATAAGACTAACACAACATTCATGAACAAATTTGAGGAAAAAAAATACTGAGAATAGAAAGTATATGAGTAAATTAAATTAATTCAACAAGTACATTATTTGTTCTATGCACTTTGCATAACTTTTTGCATGATGAAGCAGAACATGAAATGGCAGCATTAGAAATGAGAAGGAGGCTACTGACATGTAAGGCCACACAGTGTACTTTAGTTCCTTCAGGCTTATCTGAGTTGTCATAAGGAATACAGGATAAATTTACTTGRAATAAATATTACAGCTGCTCACAGTATGAGTGATGTCACGATACTGAGCATTTTGTTGCAGAAGTCCAAGCTTTCTACTGAACAGGCTCTGAAACCCACCAGCCTGCAGTATTACACATCTTGCCATATACCAGTAAAGGCAGGATAGGAAAGGAAATTTSAGATATTTTATGTCTCTATCGAACGTATTTTTATTTCAATTGTATGGTATGGCTACCTAAATATTTGAATAGATAGCTCCTAAGAAAAACTGGTGTATTCTGTCAGTAGGCATTTTAAAAATAGTTCATCTATGTTTGTTTCTGTTTCCTTAGTGATGTTTTGTGTTTACAGTAATAAAATACTTTTTCCATCAGCATGGTGGAAAAATGAAAGATCTATCAAAAAATTTTACACCATGAGATTGTCAATTTGCTGATTATTTACTAGAGAACAGGCCTACACTGGCAAAAAGAATAGGATCAGTAAGCTGTACTGTCCTCTTCAGCTAATCTATCCAAAATGTATGTAATTGCCCATAATAACAATACAAAAGTGAAAAAAACCCCAAAAACCAAACAAAAAACCAAAACAAAACAGTGTTTCAATACTGAATTGTTCCTCCTTTACTCTGAGGGAGAACATTTAGATTTATTGCCTGATTTTTCAAGTGTACATCCCTGTGTGTAAAGAATTCATTCCTGGTTGCAAATGTGTCAAGTAGCCAGCTCTCAAAAAGATTGAGCCTCCTCTGACTMGGAAAAGTGTTTTATTAAGATAAAGATTTCCACTGTGTCAGGTCATATCATAGCTTAGAAAATTAAAGGAAAATAAATAAACAAATGGAAGCAACAACAACAAAGCCAAACAACAAACAACAAACAAATTGTGGGGCATTAGGTCTCTGTAAACAAGAAGATCAGTGCAGCACAGTGATTCTCTACCTAGGAAACAGCCTGACATAAATGTGACTTGCAAGCTATTTGTACTAAGAATAAATTTACTGCCAACTGTTGATGTGGGTGGCATCCACTTCATGGTTAAGCAGTCAATCACACAGACTTTTCATATCCTTGTTTTTGCATACCTGCAGATGCTCACAYAGAAAACACAAAGATGTAAGAACTTGAATCCCATTATAATTTTTCACAGTTACCATTTCACACTTCCATACTTATGTAAAGGTTTAGAGAGGGTACTTCTTAAAAGTATCAAAAGGAAGGAAAAGAAGTGTGCGGAGACTTGTATATATATATATATAWAAATGCATGTAAAGAATAGATACAGCATCTCTAAATAGAATGGAATGTAATTACAGGATTTTCATGCAGGAGTGATTGGGACTAAAGTGAATGAGCAGAGCTTGTGTATAAATTGAAATGCATCACTTGTTTTCAATTCATTCAGATTAATGAACATCATTTTTGACAGAATATAAAGATCCTACCTGCCCCCCCAAAAAAAAAAAAGTCATAGCTTTATTTCTCCCCTTGTTCCACTGCAGCAAGCCCCCTTTGAATGCATAAATATTCACAATTGCAGAAAAATCAAATCTATCCTTAGAGCTTGGGAATACTCTGTGTCATTCAGAAGCATCCTTTTCTGRCAGACACCTGAAGTTGTGTCAAAGCTCTTTTATCTAGGAGGGCGGTCACAGTCGTATGGGGCCTCTGGGACTGAAGAAAGCAGAATGAAGGGGGAATTTCAGATCTCCATAAACCACTGCTTATTTTTGAAGTAAGCCAAAAATGGTACATTTACGCTTCCTTTGGATACTGCCTTCTTTCTTTTCCCCTGTGACTATCTCAAGACTATCTAATGTTGTCAGAATTTTAAAGTTGTTTTGGCTCTGCTGATATTCCATTAYTGGGATAGTAATGTACYGTCTTCAATGCACCAAATGCACAARTAACATATTCAAAATTTTTATRMAAAGGCTTTTGAAATTTGCTGTCTTTTCTGCATTTTTCTGTCTGCTATATTTGTAGCTATTTGGTTCTATTTTGAGCTGTATCAGGATATTTAGCATCTTTATTATATTACAAACAATTTTATAGTTCATAGTTGAGATAATTCAAGTGAGGTAGCTGTCCTTTTTAAAAATAACCAGTCTAAGGTGAACTGGTTTACTTCCTTATTCAACAATTAATTTAAACATATGCAATGTGAGTGGATCGCATATTAAAGCTATCCCCAAGTGTGGCACCGGAGGACCCAGGACAAGAAATGAATCCAAATTCTATCCCTTGCCCTACCCTTGCCTAATCCAAGATAAGGATTGGAGCAGTGGTATTTCTTTCTGTTTGTTTTAGAGAGAGTGAAGACTGAAGAACATCACTCATGAAACCTGTCAATGGCAATCTCAGAAGTGTTATTATATAGAACTGACTGCAAGAAAATGGCTTCTGGCAAGAAGTAAAGGYGTAGGCCCTGTTTGGAAGAAAGGAATACAAAGAAGTCAGTGCTAAAGTATTTCCTCTTCTGCACAATAGAATATCAGTCTCCACAGTGTAAATGAGAAATCAGTATTTTAGATCAGCTAACACCCAAGGAAAGTTTATGTAAAGTGCTTTACAGCATTTTATATGCATCAGCCAAGCTASATTCATGTAGCTTTCACTCAAGGATCTCCTACTGAAAATTATCARTTTTAAACTCCAGATGTTCATTCAAGCTAACAAGTGCTATCTTAGGTAATTCAGCAAACTTAAATGGTAAATGAAAGCAGGTATTCTTTAATATGATCTGTATATTTGTTGTGAAGAGTTACAGATAAAATTATCTGCCTCAGTTCCATTTAGAAWCAAGTGAGAAATAAAATCTTCTGACAAAATTGAAAGTTAAATAGAAGTACTGTCATGTTCAAAATTTGGAGCTAATCATCTAGTCACACACCTCTAGTGAGAGTCCAGTAGAAGTCTTTTCCTACCTWTTAGACAGTTTTCTTTCAAGGCATAATACCAATCTGCTTCTGCTTACTCTAAAAACAGCTATTATTCCAAAATAATTGAGGAAAGGAACAAGGGTTTATCCATAGAATGTGATTTACACTGTGAAGCTCAGRTACCCTGTCAGGTGAATTTTGGCAAAATGGTGTGAAAAAGGAATTAGACATCTACTTGATTCTAAGATGATTGGTCATATCTACAAAACCAAGGGGAAAAAAA
>NW_026623257.1:3540662-3541967 GCF_030028575.1 Malurus melanocephalus | reverse complement strand
ATGATAATGAAATAGCTGTGCATATTTGTTTACTTGAAAAGACACTGTGTGGGTTGACTTTTTCTTTAAATCAATTTAGAGGCAAGGTTAATTCCACTATTTAAATTATATGAAGCAATAATACATTTAGGGAAAGTTACTTTACATAGAAATTACACCTCGGTTAAATATTCCTTTGTGAGTTCCTGAACCAGAATTTCAATTACACCTTGATTTGTCCTAGCATGCCATTTAAAACCTTTTTGAAAGGTTTTCAGAAGAAAACTGACCTGTTTCTTTATGCTGTGAACATGTAGAGAACGGTTCAATTTACCTAAATTCTAATATTAAATGGAAGAAATTACTTCCATTGAAAACTAGTRTAATTTGTTGCAGGCTGCCTGTTAGATAACACTTTCTGAAGATGATGGAAGACATTAATTGATTTTGTAGTTCAGTGACACTAGGATAAGTGATTTGCTCAATCACACAGCTTGGCTTTGAGACTTGTTTTCATTTTTCTTCTTCGTGATTTGAAAGGTTTTTATCAAATATGTGGGAGGAACTTGATGGGAGAAACMTAGCATGCAACATATAATTAGTATGATGAATGTATCTGCCAGTGTCTGCTTTTGGTTAACTTACTGGATTTTAAAGTAAAGGCTTTAGTGTCTTGGGAGGAAAAGCAGAGTATAGATGAGAGAGAAGAAAAAGAGTAAATAAAAATGTTCTTCAGTGTCAAGATTTAGTTGGGAGCTATCACTAAGGTATTAAAAAMTGAAAATCAGTTTATTTTCTGAGCAGTGTTAGTGTCACTATTGTTTTGCAACCAGTGTCTGATATCACATACTATCCAAATGGTACTCATATAAGTTCCAATCCGTTAAGATGTTATGTGTTCTTTAAACAAATATCAAGTTTTTCTAGTTCAAAAACTCAGTTCCAGCACCTTGTGGTCTAGTGGAGAACGAATAAATTCATCAGTCCCTCATCAGTCTCTTTTCACTTCTCCTTTTCTCTGACAAATATACAATAGCTACAGAGCAGAGCTCTGTGACCTGGTCTTGCTGGTCTAAAATATCATTTTATCTTGCTGTGTGTTTTGCCAGTTATACAATACCTATATTTTCTTCATCCTTCTCCCTATAATGAATGAAAAAGAAAAAAAATATTCCCTAGATACATTTCTCATAGGTGGGGGGGAGTGTGTGTGTGGAGAGAGGTGTAGGGTGAAAAAGAACACATTCATTTCCTTGTTAGCATTCCTCCAGATTCTAGTAAATACCACGGGAGTGTTGCTAATAACAGAAGAGAAAAAAAAAAAAA
>NW_026623257.1:3538220-3540557 GCF_030028575.1 Malurus melanocephalus | reverse complement strand
GCAGACCTTGAATCTTCATTTTGTTTCATTCTTTCTGGACTTACATAGCTGTAAGTCTGTGCACTTTTGCTGAATTTATTCCTGCTAGAGTCACTTTGAAGGRTATTGCACAAGCCTTGGTTTTAACTGTGTCTTGGACCTCTGGCTTTGAAGTGTATTTGTTATCAGAGACAGTAATAGGATCTAGCTGCAAAACTAGGTTCTGGTTATAAATTTATATATTTTTTTTAATACTGCATGTGCCAATGCAGCTATTATTAAATCTCAGCTCTAATAAGAAGAATACTTTGTACTTACAACTTATCCCTAACTGGAAGTGTTGGTGGATAAAGAGTTGAACGTGAGGTGGCAATGTCCCCTTGCAACACAGAAAGCCAATCAGGTGCAGGAAGGTGACAGTGGTCCTCTGCTCTGCTCTGCAGACACTCAAACTGCTGCATCCAGCTCTGGCATCCYCAGCACAGGAAGGGTATGGACTTCTTTGAGTGAGTCCAAAGGGAGACCATCAAGATGATCAGAGTGCTGAAGCAGCTCTCCTRTGAGGAAAGGCTGAGCTGGGGCTGTTTAGCCTGGAGAAGTCTCTAAGGTGACTTTAGAGCAGCCTTCCAGTATTTAAAGGAAGCTGGTAAGAAAGAGGGGGAGAAACTTACTACCAGAGATGCTTGTAATACAGAAAGTGGCAACGATGCTGAACTGAAAGAGGGTAGATACAGGCTGGATAGAAGGAAGAAATTCTGTACATGAGAGTGGTGAAACACTGGAAAAGGTTGGCAGAGAAGTGGTGGATYCTCTACCTCTGGAAACATTCAAGGTCAGTTTGGACAAGGCTCTGAACAACCTGATCTATTTTAAAATCTCCCTGCTCATTGCAGGTTGGACTATATGATTTTTAAAGRTCTTTTCCAACCTAAATRTTTTGATGATTCTACTGTTTTACCAAACTATTTAAAAGCTGAGCAAAACTGGCAATCCAGAGACTTCATTGTCAGAGATGGCTTATTAAAAAATACTGTGGTTGATATTGAAAATTATTATAATTATAAGATGGGGAAGGGTGAGTGGAAGTGGAAGTGATAGGAGTGACAAATCTAAGCTGATATGTCAGCACAGATAAAATCACCTGTTGTTACGCAGTAGGAGGTTCAGCTATGATCTGTAAAAAGCAAGTTTATATAAGCTTAGTTACTTCTCAGGACAYGACTCAAGAAGGAAATATGACAGATTGCTAGGGGCTATGCTATCAAAGGCTTTTAACAAAAAATAACTTTAACAATATCAAGTTATTCTACCACATTCTAGGCAGTCAGCCTGAAAGACAGGCATGATGATTGAACAGTTTTTCAAGGCAGCATTCTATATTCTGTACTAGCTATAAAAAAAATCTGTACAGCTTCCAACAGTCACCTCTGGCAGGAAATTGCAATAGTCAAGCATTTTAGTTACACACATGCATGTTTCCTCCCCCCCCCCACCCCCAAAGTCATCAAGATATAAAAATAAGAATTTTGTGACAGAAAAAAAATCCCCTTCAAGCTCTTGGAGATATACAGTTTTGCATCACAGCTGACAATGAGTATGTTAGAAGATACGCATTTTTTTGAAAAGCCTGCATAATGGAAATTAAAACTCTTCATACAGATCTTCTAATATTCTGATTAAAGAATCACAGAATTAACTAGGTTTCAAAATRCCTTTGAGATKATTAAGTCCAACCTATGACCTAACACCACCTTATYAACTAAACCAAGGCACAGAGTATCACWTCCAGTCTTTTCTTAAACACCTCTGGGAATGGTGAATCCATCACTTCCCTGGCTAGTCCATTCCAATGTCCAATCATTCTGTGAAGAAGTTATTTAGTTATTTTTATTTGGGATTTTTTTAAGATCTTTGAAATATTTTATGTTCATAAGTGGGAATTCAACTAAAAAAAAGACTCAAGATGAACATCTTCAATATTAGTCATCTTTAGTTCTTCTTTTTTATTTTTCTCATTAAGAGTCATAAAGCTGTTTTACTTTCATCCTGAATGTRAATGGGGAAATATTTTGCTGTTTCAAACTTCTGCAGACATTGAAAAATATTTTTAAAATATATTTGACATAAATCAGGCAGAACATCAAAAGTCTTAGCCAGGCACTTTTTTTCCCATGTTTCTTCAATGTCCACAAAGGAATAGTCATCAGTAACTGAAGTACAGACAACCAGTATTTTTGCAACTTTTGACATATCTAGCTAATGGCATAATGCCAACATACATCCATAAGTGAGAACCAATATAAAGGTTTTATGAGAAAGGAAGATAAAACTACTCCAAATCTAGAAGAAAACTTTTTT
>NW_026623257.1:3534813-3537871 GCF_030028575.1 Malurus melanocephalus | reverse complement strand
TCCCTGTCCTGGTCCTGCTGGCCACACCATTGCTGGTACAGGCCAGAATGCCATTGGCCTTCTTGGCCATCTGCCTGGCTCATGTTCAGCCAGTTGTCAAACCAGCACCCACACATCCTTTTCCACCAGAAAAGGCAGCAAAAACCATATTATGAAAGAGGGGAGTAAAGGCTGTAGTCATTAAAAGTTCTTTTTTTTTTTAATTTTACAACTTCTAAGGAATTGTTTTGAAAGTCATAAATCAAGGTTTCTGCTTTATCTTTTCAGTGTTTCAACTGCTGTGATATCTCATGCAAGATAATAATTAGGGTGTTTTGGACATGAATTATGAAGTCTTCAGAAATTTGGAGGAATCTGTAATTCCTCTAGTGTTAAATAGCTTGAGTAGGTGATCTCTCTGAGAAAGTTTCAGAGCAATTATGCCTTTGTGGATTTCTTACTGCTCRTCATTTTGGACATTCTCAAAGTTGAGTGCTGCTGCTTTGTTTCCTTGTAAGTGTACATGTCAAGACATTTCACTTCCTTTTCATTTTATAAATTGCTGCAGAGGTGAATGGCGATAAAGGCACAAAGCCATAACTGTGCATGAAAAAGTGGTTGTCATTTCTAGTTGAGTTTTTTGGTGGCTGTGGCCATACCTGGAAGGCATGTTCTCTTTTCATTTGCATTCTTAGGCATGTGGAAGTTACTATGTATTGGGTTTAATGAGGCTCTTAATTACTAGGTTATTTACTTTCAGTGAGAATTTATAGTCCACACAAAGGTAAACTAAACACACTGCTCCTCTACCTGCTGAGGCAGCAGTAAAGGCTGGCTGACCTTCTCCAGAGAGCCTTTGTGAGAATTCTTATTTCCTTGAAGGATCAAATTTACAAGCCCTGTTGTGCCCAGTGAGGGGGAGTGAGGCTCAAGGCTGCTGCAGACATGTAGGGTTTCTCCTGTGCCTCACTGAGGCTGCAGGGCCCCCACTCACCCCACACATCCTTCCACATTAGGGCTGCTCCAAGCTGGCTGTGGGATCAGCAAGGGGCCCAGCTCATGCTTTTCTCAAGAAGCCTCATCAGTTCTTCACTGACTTGAAGAAATTCCATAGCAAGTCTGATAATTTGCCACAAAACCAGAGAAAACATATAATTTAGACTTGAAAAATGTGATGACTCTTCCTTCACTTCCCCATATAATTCCTTCTGAAGTCAGTTTATTTAACTGGAATTTGGTTCCATTCTTAAAGCTTTGCAAATACTCCATTGTTGTCAGGCAATGTTATGCCAGCTGATCAGGAAATATATATACCAAACACAAACATTGCTTTGAAGCAGAGGATTATAAGTGATGACTGAAAACCCATTTTCCTTCCGATGTTTTGCCATTTGACGGGTTTGCAGCTGCGTGTACTTCTTTGAATTATTTCTGCATTAGTATCAGCATCTCAGTCTTTTAAGTGCGGAATGCACCTAATGGTCTGGAAAATTATTTCAATGTTGCTCAAAAGATGTATGTGACATTGTAGTGTATGGTGCAGTAAACTCTTGTCAGTTAACACCACCATGAAAAGGGTGAAATATAGTTATAGACAGTGTAGTGTAAAATAAGATATAAAAGTAGCTTTTCTGGTCATTAAATAATTATTTTTTTTAAAAAAAAGAGAAGAGGTAATGATATCCTACAAGAGTATGTTCATACATAGATTTTTTTTTTTAGTAAGGTGTTTATCTTAAACTTGGGGTCTTCTTATAACAATCTCTCTGAATCTCTGTTAAAATAAAAATGAAAAAAATAGTTAAACAAACAAGCCCCCTAAATATATTTATAGTCAGTGATATGTACTTTAGCACATCTGTATCTCACTGAATTTCAGTTTCCAAAAAAACAGAACAAGAAACAATGAACTTGTACTGTAACTAGAAAAGGCAAGTCTAGTCATTAGAAAAAATATAATGATACTTTTAAAACACTGGAATACATTGCCTGTTAAGAWTTTTTGCCTGTTTCTTCCATTTTCCTGAAGACCAATATGTGTCAATAGTGCTTCAAACACAATTGATCCTTCCTTAGGACCAGAAGTCCTRTTTCTCTGTGATTATTTTACTTTATACATGGGAAGATGCATTTGTAGCAGTAAGATTTAGTGCTTTAAACTGATATCCTTGTAGATTCTATCCATGTAGAAATTAAAGATTAATTCAGGCTGGTAAATSTGTTGGAGAAAGGTTGTTAGAGCCTATAATATTTTCATCGCTGACAGATGATTTTCATGGTGAAATGCTCATTTCTCATCTCAGAGGAAGAGTAAAACTTATTTTGGAGGGTTGTTTTTTGGGTTTTTTTTGTTTTGTTTTTGTTTTTGTTTTGGTTTTTTTTTTGGTTGGTTTCTTTGTTTGATTTTGTTTGTTTGTTTTTTTTTTTCTGGAAGAATGCAACTATTTCATTAAAATATGTGAAATTCAAACTGTTCTATTTTTTTTCTTTTTGTAAGTCTATTGCATAACAGATAAAAATTAACAAGAGCTATTGAGGGGACTATTGAGATACCTCTCATCTCATCCCGAGATGCAATATTAGCCAAGCCTGAAATGAAGATTCTTGCTCCTGAGTTGTCATTGAATGAATGGGCTGAATGGATTTCTGGGAAAAGTAGGTAAAGGACAAAACATAGAAATGCTAGGAGACAGTAAACACAGAGCTCATTCAGTGGAAGGAGTCTCATGTTTCTCTCTGRCACTTCCAGAAATATATATTCATCTGTATTAGACATCAGTGTACACAAACTGCAGCTGCTCTGTGCATTGTCAGTAAGTTCTTTACTTTCAGGATGCACCAAACCATGGAGCAGGTAAAGACAACTTTCAGTGGAAGATCTCTTTATTCCCTGGATGCATGACATTGGCTGTGTAGGTACTTACCATCAGTAGTAAATCCAAACTGGAATATAKGGAACATCTTACTGGAAGCATCAGCAGTTCAATTTGCTGTGTATTGGGAAAATGCAAAGAATTGTGGAAGCCTGTCAAAATAAAGTTTTTGATGGGTTACGCAGAACATACCTTGAAAAAAAAAA
>NW_026623257.1:3517130-3534543 GCF_030028575.1 Malurus melanocephalus | reverse complement strand
TTTTTTTTTTTTTTATTTAAGTCCTTTTTGAATAAGTTATTGATAGCTCTTGTATTTCTATGCTATAGCCAGTATTTTTTTTATCACATAGTTTATTGTATTAAACTCATTTTATTGTCTGTTAATGGAGAACTGAGAACAACACCATCCTGCAGGCTATGTAGCCACAGAAGGAAACAAAAAAGAACAATAAGTGGATCTTTTGACAATACAGAAATACAGTTGTTGATGTAGTTCAGTGTTTAAATAATCTTAATAAGAGCTCTTATGTGAAAAAAAAATCTATACTAAAGTGTTAAGAATATTTCAGAGGATTTCTTTAAATGTGGAGTGTTCCTGAACAAGATGAGCTCAAGTGTCACTCAAGGATTGTTCACTGTAAAGCTGAAGGACATTTAAAGTTGGTGAAAATTTGTAGGCACTTTYATAAGCACTTTTAAAATATCAGACGGCATCATTTGGTTTGTATTGCTCATTAAAATATATGAATAACATATTGATGAATTTGCTTGTTTTCCATTTTGCACCATTAAAAAGAGACTGTATTCCCTCCAGAGAAACTATAGCCTTAATAATGAGGCACAAATACAAAAAATCCCTGTGTAGTTTTCAGACATCATGATTGCAGGTCTAGCAGTTTAAAAAAAATCAGGATTTTTTGAAGTATGAGGCAAGTCAAAGTTCTTCATATATTTTCTCACTGTTTGCTCTATATGTCCCTTTGAATAGAGTGCTCACTAAATTCAGTAAACAGWTATATAATTACCAAGATGTCCTTTGTGCCATTGTAGAATTTGAATTTAATTCGTAAATCCAAGATGCTGACAAGTCAGACTTTTTTATATGCCTTTATAATAACAATAGTCTTTAAAAAAAAAAAAAAGAAAACAAAAAATTCCATTTTGACAGATTTATGAGAATTTATGGTGTTTATGCAGGACTGTCATATCCAGACGTCTTGGGTCTTTTACTGGAAATAGCTTTCAAAACTGTCTCCAAAAACACTTATTGGAATTGGGATGACTTTAAAAAAAGGTTCCCTATGTGTTGGATTTGTAAASCTCAAATAAATAGTGAGAACTTGTAAAATGCACAGAGACACGACCATAGATGTTTTAAGAAAAGGCATTGTGTGTGTCTKTCTCTAAAGCACAGCATTTTTCCTGAAATCAAAATGTAATGATAGTCTATGCATGAATTACATACATACATTATGCAGCAGTTATACTCGGAGCAGCACCTTTCTAGAACCTGAAAATAGGAARGTAAGGGGGGATGTTCTGGAGCCAGCTGGCCTGGGCTGCTTTCTAATCATCCCTCAATATTTGCTGTGAATCGTGATATGTATYGCAGGTAAAAACTGGAAGGAGCTCTTGGTGGGAAGTGTGTGCATAAGCAGTCAGTTCATCTGCTGTCTGTGAAGCGCTGGGTTTGTTAGGGATGCTCATTCAGTTCCCAGATTATGGGGGATCCTGTTTATGATGCTCCCCTGGCACTGATGGAGAAGCTGAGCTGGCCAGTGAAAGGCCAGCACTGATCTGTTTGGGCTTTGCTCCTAAAGGTGCTGCTCTTTGGTCAATATTGCTCATGCGCTCATACATTTTCAATAGTTAATGAACAGTCATATATCCAGGACAAAATAAATAATCAAACCCCTCTTTCTCCCTAATCTAATTACAGCCTGCTGCTTTACACAGAAACACTGGATACTTGTTATTCTTCTGCAAATCAGTTTTATAGGTTTGCGAAACTAAGGGTGAAGACAGTGGTTTTAGATTTTACTGTCCAGGGTTAGGACTGATTTTTCAGAGACAAGTAGGCCGACTTCATTGCAGGCCATGTTTTCAAATAATCATTTTAAGGCATTTACAGTTGAAAACTGCACCTTTTAGTCTATATTATCTTATTACTGGGTAAAAAAAATATTTTACTAAGGCTTTATTTTTTTTTCAGAATTAGAACAAAAATAGAAGATTCTCTCAATAGAAGATTGAGAGAACTTTTAGAAATCTCTAATATCTTGTTCTTAAAAAAGTGAATTTGTTTCAAGCAGAGCAATATACTCAAGTCCTTTGCAAACTATGCATCTATAAGACATTAAATTGTCTTAAGATTCTGAGGATATGTGTTCCATTTTCCTTTGATAAATGAAATCTTTTAAAAAGGGTAATAAAAGTCTGCTCTCCAATMTTTCTGTAAATGACTTCTGTAACACATTTCATTAAAAACCCTAAGTGATACTGTATTACTGCTACAGATCATCACATGAAAGTTTTGTGCATGTCAAAATATATTTTTATGGTTTACTTTTTTCTCTGCTGACAATAGGAATACAACTTCTGTTATATCTGAAAGTATTTAAAAGACTTTCTTAGGACAGTAAATCCTCTGTGGTCTAGCTCATAGATWTTCCCATACACAGGAGAACGTTCATCACTAAAAAAGAATTTTACAAGTGCAAAAGTTTCTATTCAAAATTAAGGCACCATTGTTGACACAAATGGGCAATCTCTACTGGTGATGAAGCAGCTACTGTGCACCACTGCCACTTCATAGGCAATTATATATTAGAAGTTTTCTTCTAGGGTAGGGTTAGGGTTAGGTTAGGGTTGCAGAAACAGCAGATTTACTCATTTACAGCAGAAAAATAGCCATCGCATTTGTACAAATTTGAAATTCCTTAAAAAACKCATGCTTCATTTCAGTTTTCTCTTTTCTAAGAGTTACCACAACTAATTTTTGCAAATAACTGTCCTTTATCTAGGAAATACATAGTTCTTTGTAGTTGTCTCTTGACTTATATCTATTTCATTTTTAGTATTTGATTTCATTCACAATAGCTGAGTTTTAGGAAGTCAGGATTTTATTTCRCACTCACACTATTGGCTTACTTAAATCTTGTCTTCTAGAACTAGTAAGTTCTAAATTTCTCCATGAGAGTTTCATGGATAGAAATGCATCACTCACAAAGCTTCTTTTTGTAATTATTRTGTGTTGCATATTGGAGCACCACTGTGACCCTGTAGCAGATAACAGGCTTCAYTTGTATGCTGATTTCCCCCAGGAAGAGAAGATGGTAAAAGACTCTGGAAATCTAAAATGTAGGATGGGAAGCAGAGGTACAGACTTTAATTTCATTGCCTGTTCCTAAAAGGAAGCAAATAGCCCAAATGGGTATACTATCTGTATATCCAATTCCTGGCCTCAAAACATTTATTCAAATACATATTTTGCTCTTTTCCTGTGATTTTATAAACATTATGKTTTAAACAAAATGTAATTAGTATCCAGATTCTCAGGAGCTGTAACAGCAACCTTGCTGATATAAGACACTCTTCCCTCATATGAGCTCCTGTCACCAGTAACACCTGCTCAGCGAAAAACTCATCAACTAGATTACTGGATTGACAACTTAGTCCTAATCATACTAAGAAGCTTTTTGCCTAAAAATAACAGATAAGATTCTTTACTGGTGTCAATCAGCATAACTTCAGCACCTTGGTATGAAGTATCTGGATTAGTAGTGTATCAAGATTGAAAATATGAGGTCCTACTCACCCTCATCATGTGTACTTTAAGAAGGTCTTGAGGATGGACAAGAAAAACATTTTACAGTTCCAATCATGGCAGGTGATAATACTAGCAATATCTGCACTAGAAAAATTGTCTGCCCTACTTGGGGCTCCCCATTCATCTTGGTACCATGGATGTCTATATGCTCTGTCCTGGTACATGAGATGATTTTTTTTAAAATTACATATCAGATATGTAGATACATGCAAATTTCTTCAGGTATGCTGTTTCATATATTTCAGGTCATTCTAGAGGTTTACAAAAGGGAGCAATGCATTCAGAGAAATGCTTGTTGTCGTAGATTAAATATAGAGGAAGAATTTCCTCTACAGACATATATAAAGAAAACACTGAGTAAGAAAGTTTCTGTGCTTCATTCAATTTAAGAAGAATGCTAAAAAGAATTCAGAATAAAAACTTGTATGCTGCTCTGAATTGCTGTTTCATTTTGTCATTATATTTGGAAAAGGGGTATTTTTATATAGCCTGTGATGTGTTGTTCAAGAACAATTAGGTCAAGAATTACAGTTTAGGCTGATAGTAGGTAGTGAAACAAAGTGAGTGATTGGATCTTAAATAAACAGCTTTATTCCTTCTGAACTTTCAAAAACATTCTCACGCCTCCAGTAGAATAGGGGATCAGTTACTTCTTTGTCGTTTATGTTAAAAAATTACAGTAATAGTATAATTTAAGGTCAGCCATGTTATGGAAGACAGTTTTGCTTGTTCTTACTGAAAGTTTATTTTCTAATGATTGGTTTTCAAGTGCATTTGAATAAATTTCAATGAATCATCGTATCATTATTTAGAACATGCACTGAGAAAAATCATTGACCCTTTGTACAAAACTGTAAGTCAAGGTGGGCCTATTATCTTCTGTCTGCATTGTCCTACTGTGAATTTACTATATGAAATGGAGAAATTAAAAATAATTTTAATAATAATTGTAGTRAAAAAAATTACTTTTTCTTTCCTTTCCTTTTTTTTTTCTTACAGAACCCAACATGGAAGTTTGTAATATATGGTGCTTGAAATTACGGCACTTGTCATTTGATTCATAAAGTTGTATAACTTCACTCAATGTGGGTGACAAAGTTACAACTTTTCCAGGAGAAATAACAAAATGTATGCAGAGTTATTCCTAAGACAGTCTTGCATCAGAAAGAGTTTTTAACAGTCAGAGCTACTATTTTCATATWTGTGATTTTTCTAAATTCAGAATAATTTCAAATGCAGGCAATGCTTGTTTTCAGTCAAGAGGTGTTCAATACTAATATGTACAGCAGAAGGTGAGCACTTTATTGAGTAATGTATTTATTCAAATTAGAAAGAGAAACAGTTGTATAAAATTGAGTTGWGTCATATTTTATGTTTTGAGTGACCTTATTGTAAAGTTTTTTTTTTAATTTATTATAGTGTGAGAGCGCCTCTTTTCAACAAGCTACACCAGTAATTCAGTAATCCAGTAATCATTTTCTTGATAGCAGTGTACTGTAACAAATGAACAACAAAGACTTCTGTTTTCAGCCAACTGTAAGATTTATTGTACTTCCAGGTAGAGATTTATCTTTTCTCAGACTAGATCAATATCTGACTTTCAGGTCAATAATTCGTGATTGAATCTCAACAAAAGTGAACAGCTATCTCTTATGTCACCTAATACACAAAGATTTTGTGGATGCTGGGTCTAAGAAAGAAAACATTTGTGAACATGTATCAAATTCTTTCTAATGAGACTCCTTTAAATTTTTTTATATATATCATCATCATTTTTGTGTGCATCAGAAAACTTTGGAAATTGTGGTTCACYTAAAGCTACTGCAGACAAATTTTCAGCTTTCAAAACCATCTGTTTGTTATCTGCCATGGTCTCTTAGTCAGCCTTCTGTTTATCCAAGTACAGTTCTTAGATATTTTTTTTCTCATACAGAGTTTGAACTAATATTTTTTCTTGTGTGAATAGATTAGGATTTTTATATAAGTACTGAAGTTTCAAAGAATTTATAATTTTTTTGTTCATTAATTTTACTTTTCCAGAAAACATTATGATAATACTTTGTTTCTAAAATATTTCTTCCAAGGGCCTGCAAGGAAACCTATTACTCATATTTTTAAGGTAGTTGTATCATATATCATAAAATATATGTGTGTATATATATATATATATATATATGCTTATATATATGTGCTTATATATATGTGCATATATTTAGTTACACTCTGATACATTAAATCTAGCACTAAAACACTTTCCATAATTAAGGTCTTTTTTTTTCTTGATGGTATTATTCTGCTGGTTCTTGAATTTCATAGTTTCTCTTTAAACAGATATTAGTTTGCATGGCCATGGTCATAGCATCAAGCAGAATTGGTTTCCTTGTAATCCAGGTACCTGGGATACATGGAAAAAAAAATTCACATTTCCAAATAAAATTGGATCACGAGTCTCATTGTATTTCATTCACACTTTTCAAATAAGCCTACTGAACTGTTTAGTAAGGTTGCACTCTAAGTGACGTATAAAAATTATATATTATGCTATATCACTTTATTGTCTGTAACATGTCATGCAGGGGTCAGTGGAGCATTGCAGTTCAGTAGAATGCTCATGGGTATGAAGGGATCAAGTGTCACAGGGTGGCAAGAATACAACCACTGTCTGTTGGCTAAGCAAGTTTTCTTACTAACACATAATCTGAATTATATGTCTTGACCTTGTCCGTCAGTTGTAATTAAATTATTCAGCACATGGAATTTTGTTGAGATGTGGAATCTTTTCAAGTCTGTATGTTGAAYTATTTTTTTCTTCTATTAACTGGACTCCGTTTTGACCCTATTTGAAAAGGGGGATTTATGCCTGTAGTCATTGTTTCTCTTGTTGACCTCCTATCAAGATAATCTACTTTGAAAAGAAAAYAAATATTATTCAACATGATGGACAACTATGTTAATTATCTGMAATTATTTAGGTACATTATTACATACTTATTAAAGACAAAATATTTAATTTGCATAAAAGCCTAATTTACTAATAGTAGATGGGAAATATGGAGGAAAGTCTGTGGCTCCATTCTTTTTTTCTTTCATTATGAAGGAAGTAATAAGGAGCTTTGGATTATGACTGAAATATTAGCAGCTTTAATCTTCAGACATCTCTTCTTTTGTCATTTTCATTCAAACTATGAATTAAATAAAACTTTGTGTAAGCCAGAAGGTATRTGACATTACAAGAAGAAATTTTCAATACTAGCAGCCTATTCTATTTTGAGAGAAGTATTTCCAAGCTTGTGAATATAAGTAGTTCATTTTTCAGATAGTTCTAAGCTCTTTCTTGTCAAATGCAATTTCCTTTGAGAAGACTCATGAACTTAATTCCCATCTGCTACGTTCAGAGGTTACTGAATTCATCCCCTTTTTACTAATTGTTTTGTTCGTCACGTGTCATTAGGTTGTTCCTCCTCACCRAGGATTAAATACACCTGTAAGAAGTTTATGTCTGAATAAATTGCACTTAGTGAGTAATTTCATCTCTTCCAGCATTTTTGCCCTTGCCTCCAAAGTGACATAATTTGCTTGGTTCCTCTGCTTTCTGACAAGTAAAGTGTAGTGGAAAAGTCCTCAATATTTAAATGGCATTTAAATATATGTTAATCCCATATATCTGTATCTAGATATATTTCATAGCTATCTTGGCCTAGGACTTTATTTAATTCTACAACCAGCAGTCCCTTGTTATCATCTTTGACCAAACAATTRTTCCATTCCACTCCCTTGGGGTACAAATTCTTTTTAGCTTTTTAAATACATTTTAAATTGAATTCTCAAAAAAAAACATTTTCAACAGAGCAGTATCATCATACTTCTGCAGGTTTTATCTGAGACACATGCCTACTGCATTAACAGAACACATCAGGGTTTGAGCACTGGACTATTCAAGGTGGAGAATCTGACCATTTTGAACTGTTTGCTCCTAGCCACGTGTTTCTTCAGAAGTGTAGAAATGCCACTAATTCAGATTCCAAATCCTAAGCATTCAATAGTCCGTGCAAAAGCACCAAGGTATCTCCTGTCAAAATTGAATTATTTCATCATGCACAGTTATGCAGAGAATTAACATATGTGGCATGTTGCCAAGACATTGGAATATTTTTATTCTAAATCTGTCTTTAAGGCTTTATTTTTCTTCTCCATACCATATCTCCAACAATTTTGTGTAGAAAAAACTGTGTGTTCAAAAATGGAAAAACAATTTTAGAAGAGGTCAGAACCACTCAGGTAGGAGATTTGCTCCAAAGAATGCTTAACTCTACTTTTATGACTGAAAAACCATAGTAACTTACATGCAATTTGTACTTCAAAAGAAACTACTTTCACATTTTCAGGACTTAACATATTGAGAAATTGTTTCTGAGGAATTAACCCCTTCATGAATCCTTTTCAGAATCTACGCATTTAAAAAAAAAAATTTAAAAATGCAGAATTTCCAGTTTTCTTCACCCTGAAATGTTGACTCTGAGGAACAGAATAATGGGGAACTATGATTGATGTCCAGCTCCAAATCTAGGAAGGGAAGTAGATTCTCTCTGAATAAAGTAGATAAGCATGTTTGCAGAGTGTAAATGTTTGTCATTTTTCTGAAAGGCCAAGCAAAAGAAATTTGCAACATGAGGGCTGAGAAATTTAGGCAGACAGTAAAAAAGAAAAGTAGAGGACCTGGAAAAGAATTAAGCCAATAATTAAAGAAATAGCAATAATGCCTTTCTGTGTGTTTTTCTGGAAAACAGCTCWTGTTAAACAAACCTGATTTCTTTATGAAATGACAGATTATATTGAAAAGGATAATTGCCATGCCATGTGGAATTCTAGCTAAATAGATAGTAATTAGTAGTAGCAACAAAGCACATATTGAATGGCTGTTAACTGGCTACCTGGGAAGAAGGAGAAAAGTTATCATCAAGACAAAATAGTCATGAAAATGAGAGATTCTGCCAGGGCTCTCCGGGGATCGGTGTAAGACCAGCTCTATTCAACTTATTTTGTGTGGATTAAAAGTAAACCATTGGTAAAATTTTTGGATGACTATTTCTAGAATAGATATCCCTTTGATTATAACTCTTGCATATTGCAGACTAGAGTTTATTGTCTTCTTTCTAGGAGGTGTCACGGCACTAAATTCTTAAATTAATGAATTTGATTGTGTTTTGCACAATGAAAACAGGCAGAGGTGTTCTGATTGCATTTAGTACCTATGCAATTGCCACACAAATTGGTGTATTTTCCAGTTAGTTAATGAAGCTTTATTCAGATTCCTTAATTTGGGAGACATCAGCATAAGGCTTTTTTTTTTTTTTTTTTTTTATTTTTAATTTCAGTCTGTTACTCATAGAGATTTTAGAGAAGACTATATTTCCTAATAGTCATTTAAATAGATTCTTTTTCTCCTGGGGGGGTATTCATTGTGATACAATCAGTCTGGCTAATCCCCCCCTTCTTTTATAACAAAATGAATGCTATTCTTGCTTATTTCTTCAAAACGTTTACTATTTTCCTTTTAAATTATACTTTTTTTTTTTTTTTTTTTTTTTTTTTTTTTTTTTTTTTTTTTTTTTTTTTTTTTTTTTTTTTTTTTTTTTTTTTTAGCAGTTGTCCTTAAATGTTGGATTCATGTATTTCGTTCCAATGCTAATTTTCTTTAAGGAAAGTTATACTGTCTTTCAGTACTATCATCATGACCACAGAAGAAATTTGACTGCTAATTGTTATTTCTATAATGCTTTSACTTTCATCCATGAAGTATCTAGGGATGTCCCTGTAAAGGAACAAAATGTTAGTAATAGAAAGCAGATCTGACTCAAAGTCCTAGACTAAAACCATCTTTGTTAGAGAAATATTCAGAATGTGGATTATGACCATTAGCTTTATATTGCAGATTTCTGTTTGTGGTTATAGTTTGAATTAAATCACAAACCGAAGTCGAAGTCTATTGGGAGTTTTAAATTTGAAGTTAACTTTGAAAGTTTAAGGAAAAAAGTATCTACTGGCTTGTTCGGTATCTCTCTTAAAGTGGAAAATTGTTTCTTTCTCTTTCAAGATGGATTAATATTTGAATGTGAAATCTGTTTTACAGTATACAATATGTTCAGAATATTAAGTTACAATAAAATAAGATAAATTCATACCCTAGAAAAAGCAGTGATAAAAATAGTGCTTTTATTCCAAAAGTAAAAATCTGCAAYAGTTCAAATCCCTCAGTAAATTACAAACTCCCGCTATTAAATAGATATTTAAAATTACATTTCAGTCATTATTGGCTATGATCATGGCAAGACAGATATATAAGAAAGTAGAATAGGGGGTATGTAATGTGACCTACGGGCCCTTCATTAAGAAACAGAATGGAAATTTTCCAGTCAAAAAAATAGGCATTTGCCCATGACTTGGGCAACTAGCTTGCCATTAAAGTGGAGTTRCGTGTTTGTTTTCTTCTGTTTTCCCTGCTAGATAGAAAACTTCCCAGCTCAAAACATTAAAAGGTACCCTRTTTTATTTTGGGGCAATTCCCTTCAGACATTATGCAGGAGTAGGCTGTAAAATAAAGATGACCAAAATTCTGTGGTAGTTGCTGAATCTAAATGAGTTCTTATTTTGTCTAAGTAATGAGATAAATTMTTTCAAGTGTACCAGACTGATAGGTGAGTACATAGTTAAATACTTCAGTAGATGCATAGCTAATGCACCTGGCTGTGGCAGACAATTTCTTAGTATTTGTCTGCACTTGAATTTAAAAGTCTTGATTTTTACAATCTCAGTTACCGTGGATCCTTCTGTTGTCACTTTTCTTTTATGTAAGCTAAATGGTTCTTTACAGAATGCTAAAAAAGACAACATAACACATTGTCAGATGCTGCAAAACATAGAAGTATGTTTAAGAAAATTTGGTAAAAAAAAAAAAAATGTATTGACTGCAATTCAGTAACAGGAATTCACAGAGTCTGAGTAGAGAAGGAAGTAAAACTTGCCAAAATAAAGTTATTTTTAGGGTTTTCTCAAATCCAAAGGTGTTGGTTAAAAGGAAAGAAAAGGAGCTATCCACAACAGTAGATACATGAATCTTTCATCTCAGTGTTCTTTTTTCTCAGTTTTATCTGATGATTTGAGGATAAATGCAGGACCATGAAGAAGAAATTTTTTGATTGCAAAATTTTGTGGTGAGCTGTCAGTATGGAGAAAGAAGTTTGTGTTATTTTGGGCAAGAGGAAGAAGACCATAATAAAATTTAATAGCATTAAGAAGTAAAAATACTTATAAGAAACGTAGTTTAGTTTTAGTTAGTCCTGTGAGTAGCAGGGAGTMGGACTTGATCCTTATTGGTCCTATTAAAATTAAGATTTTCCATGGTTCTACAGTAATTCTGGTCTCATTAATTTAGAAATGTCACTGGAGGAAATGCCCTGGGTTTATTAGTCAGTTATAGATGAATCATCAGTGTCATGTGTTCTGTTTAAAAAATAAAAATGTTGCCATTAGARAAAGTGATATTAAAGTCTTCATTGACAAGTAAGTAGGTTTCTCATCATACATGGTCAAGAAAGATAAATTCAAATTGGAAAATGTGCTTTCCAGAACTTGAAATCGTCACACACGCAACACGCACACACACACACACACACACACACACACACACAAAACAGATCACAAAACTAAACTAAAAACCCTGTGAAAACTGGTTTGCTTCTGAGGTGAATAAACTTAGAAAAGAAGTTAGAACAAAATATGTGTTTTGAGAGAACCTTCCATGTGGGAAAAAACCACCTCTCATCAGTTTAAGATGGAAATAGGTAAGACTGTGAGGGCCGAGGTCCAGAGCTGTGTGTTCTTCTCAGCTCAGTTCCAAGAGATTCACTGTTCCATATGTTGTATTTGATTTTTGGCACAGCAGTCAAACTTCTGTAAAAATTCTTCACTTAATACCAGAAACAGGATAAGGTCTACCTGTGACATCTACATCTTGCTTTTTTAAA
Organism: Malurus melanocephalus; assembly: GCF_030028575.1. NCBI lineage: Eukaryota > Metazoa > Chordata > Aves > Passeriformes > Maluridae > Malurus > Malurus melanocephalus. The sequence goes on along the minus strand of NW_026623257.1, from coordinate 3,522,949 downwards.
TTTTGTTCTTTTCCTTTCCTACTAAAGATGAATAAATACTGAAGGCATAGCTGAAAAGTACTCRATTAACAGGGTCACAGTGCTACTTAACAAATATGAGGCAAAATTAGAACTSTGTTTAAATTTAAAAAACCTGTGACAGCTTTCTTTTTCAGTTTTTTGGTAACTGTTTTAGTCAGGGAAATATCTTTCTTAAGGTTAACTTCCTGTCTTCTTGTGGGATGTGCAGGAACYCCTGCCAAGCATACAGAAGATACTCAGGGGCAATTCCTACTTTAAAAGAAACTKCTGGAGCATTTTATATTTCCTTAGTGGAAAAGGCAAGTTTTCCTTACACATTTTTGGRATTATTAGTGAAATTTGAGATGATRTATGATTTTAGTGCTATTCTGCCATAACAGTTGTGGAACTGCAAGTGACAAGGACAGGGCATTAGGGTCCTCACAGTAGTTACATATCTCACAGGGATGATGTGATTTCAGGGTGTATAAATGTACAGGCAACCCAGGACAGAGAGGGAACTAAGTCTTACCTTACCTCCTGCCTTCAGCCCACCAAAACTTTAAAACTAGTTTTCTTATTCTAAACTTTGCATACAAGGTTTTGAAATTAAAACCTGYCCAATTTCATTTACTCAGTTTTCAGAAAAGAGGAATCTGCTGCAAGTGAGAATGATSAAGATCAAACAATTAGTCATGATTAGTCATCCACAAATCTTTATTAACTGTCTAAAAGCATTGATTCAGTATCACACCCTTTGATTAAAAAAAAAAAAAAGGAAAGTAATCATAATTCAGAGGAATTTCTGTTTTTTAAATTAATTTTAAGATGCAAGTTGCTAGTATGAATAAAGATAGTATAGAAGACAGATGTTCTACTATGTAACATTTGATCCATTACAAATTGAAGTGGAAGTTTCTTTAAAAAAATCCCATACTTCTTACATGCATATGCATAAGCATGATACATTTGTTTTCAATGTGAAAAAATTAAGCAATTAATTTGAAAAAGTCAAAGCAGGACATTCTCAATTCTAATACTTTTCTGTATTCCTATTTATCAGTAAAATGAATTTTCTGAAACAGTAGTACCCGATTTATTTTGATGAAAATGCATATTTAAGTTATACCAGTTCATTTTATCTAAATGACTCTGTAAATTTCTGTTTCTAAATTTATAATGTGTGTAAGTTGTGACTATTTTTAAGATGTAATGTGGCAATATCTGAGACAAAGATCTGTTTCAAACTACCGTTTTAAGGAAAAAAACAATGATGAACTAAATTAGACAGGTATACTATTTTTAACTGGTTTTTCAAAAATCAACGCTTCTGATGGGACATAATTTGCAGTGCATAATTTACTGTGCTAAATAATTCTAAAAATTCATGGATACTTAGAAAAAGAAAATCTTTGTGGATAGATCTCCTCGTTTGTGTGTGCCTTGCTTTCAGAACAAAATGGAAACAATGGTATAAGCGACATGAAAATTTACATTTTCTGTGTAATAATGACTAAATGGTTTTATTGAAGAAATGCAAATAAATTAATTTTAAAATAGAAGAATAAAATGCTCTGGAAACCACCATTTGCATCACCTAAAACTGTGGGAATCAAAAAGCTGGAGAATCATGCTGTACAGAAAGTTGACCAGAAGAGCAAGGCTCTATTTCTTAAGATTGTTTGCATTAGTAACTATTATATGATTAAAATTTACCCAGAAGTAACATCTGATCATGCTGTGATATGGTAGTTGTGTTGTAAATATATATATATATATATATATATATATATATATATATATAACACAAACAACTGAAGACAACTTAGCTCCACCTTTCCTTAAAAGAAAAGTTATGCCCAGGCTTTGCTCTTGTTCGAACAAGCTAATCCTGATCTTTTGTTTGTTTGTTTGTTTTCTTTCCCTCACAGGAGTCATCAGGACTGCCTTGCACAACATGGACAGGGAAGCCAGAGAGCATTATTCCGTTGTCATTCAAGCCAAAGATATGGCTGGGCAGGTCGGAGGGCTGTCAGGGTCAACAACTGTAAATATCACACTCACAGATGTCAACGACAATCCACCCAGGTTTCCTCAGAGTATGTACAATTTCAACATATAACTGATTTGAAAATCATGTTGATTTTCAGTGAAATAAGAAGCTATCAGTGAAATCCAATTCATGGGGAAAAGGCAGCTTGGGAAGCATTTGGATTCACCAATATTTTTTAATTTTCCAGCATTTTCAGATAAAGCACAGAGGTGGCATAGCTAAAATACAGAAACCAGAGAAGATTTCTTTCAGTTAACCACTGAATAATAGTGAGATGGGTTACAAAGGTATACTGTTCTCATATGTGGATTATTCTCCAGCTTTTCTTAAATGCATACTTCAAAAACTGTGTGATTTTGATCCCATGAGAGAATTATGATATTCCTATGGTAGAAAACAGCAAAAGGCAATGCATTAAAGTATCTAATTTTAATATGGAAGCCTTTGGCTGCTTCCACATGCATCTATCATTTTTTTTTCCCCTCTGTTTCTTTCTCTATACCCAGCTAAACTTTTAAGATCAATTATTACATTTCAGAGGGTTCTGACGTTTCTCACTATTGTTGAGCAACAGTGGAGTGCAACCCTATCATAGTTAAATGAATTGTTGATGTTTATGTCAAACAATATTATCACATATGTTTATGTGTTCATATATCAATATGAAGAGTAAATACCAGAATAGAGTATCTTTATGAGACCACTAATAGGGAGTTAATTTCTATCCAGCTCATTGGGTACGTATTGATCCCATTGATTGGGTGTACATAGGAGCTGGGATTTTGTATGATTTCTGAATTCAGTCAACAATTTATTAAGAAATCTACTGTAATATAAATGCCTTTCTCTAAATATTGGCTCAAGGCCGACAAGAATATTGTAATCTGGTCTCAGATATTGTTTGAGCTGTTGTAGAACATAATGGACTGGTAGCTTTAGGTGCATCCACCAGGAAAGGCATTAAGCTGTTTGAATTAGAAGATTTATAAACAACAGTGGAGATCACAAGGCTCCAGGGAAAAACAAAGCTCCCTGGCAATACACATTATATAAAATCTAGCCAAACAGTAAGTAAGCTTGTTAAGAGTGTTGTAGAAGTGAGTATTTTTTCTGTGCCTCACAAAGATAAGAAAACATAAAGCTTTTGAAGCACAKCCTTAAAGAAAATATATTTGGTTTTATGTTCCACAAAATTTTTATTGTGTTCATCATTCTGTTTAATACTTCCTCGTTATTAGAAAGGCCAAAGGTAAGACCTATCTTTGAACAAGAGCTAAATTAAAAAGAAAGAATGTCCTATGTTTCCTGCAGGATTGGATGGATGCAGGAATGGATTCCTACCTATCAGATTTCAAGAATTGGCCTCTTTTATTTTGAATGGAAGGGTTTAGATATCAAACTGACTGGCAGGCAGAAATTTACATTGGCGTATGCATTTCTTTATATATATACATGTTTTTTTCAGAAAACAAATATATTAATGTTATAATTTATACATTTTAAGGTATTCTAATTACAGAGAAAATGACAAAACATTTGACATTTAATGAAAATGTAYTATTTGAGGCAGAATAAAATTGTATTTTAGTATTTATTCTTTATAACAAAAAATGTTATTTTTGAACAGTTCTTGTAGAATGCAAACATTTGCTTTCTTTCCTTACAGAAGATTCCTATGCCACAGTTACCACTGACAYTGCTTCTTTACTTGTTTTCAAGAACTGTATTTTAAACCCCTTGCAAAAGAGCAGTAGCTACATGTTAGTAATAGAGAATGAAAATGCAGTTGGTCTAAAAAAGACTTTTACCATCATGAACTATAGACACAAGTCTTGCACTAAAAGAAATAACTTCATTGTTTATTTTTCTTCTGTTTCTTTTGTGTGCCACGATTTTCAGTTAAATTTCTCTTCAATTTCCTTATTAGACGGAATGCTAAATGAGACTTACTGAGGCTTGTCACATTCAGAATTGAATTCAAGGGAAGTGCTAACCAAAACTGCCTATATCGAGTGTATAACCCTTGCGACAAGCTGAGCCTCAGCTAAACCACAGACTTTCTTTTGGTTAGTTTCCTTTTCTCCGTTACCATACTTGTGAGTTTTGAATCTGACTGTATGACTACCTTACTTGAGAACGTGCTGGGAAGTACATCTTATTGATGATGTTATTGTTTCTATTTAATAAATTTTGTTTTATTTATAAAGATACTTTATTGTATATATTTAAAAGATGGGACCTTTCTGCCTTTAGTAGATCAGTGTTCGTAAGAAACGTAAAATGCAGTAAGATTTGCAGGATTTTYCCCCCTTAAAGAAACGGTTTAAAAYTCTATTTAAAACTTAGAAATGAGGGTTGTAAATATATCTGCTTAAAAGGTTATATTGTGTTTTTCTCTGTACTCATTCTAAATAAAGTTGACTTTCTTTCAAAGTAAYTCCTAACAGAAGAGCTACAGTTTTCTAAGATATATTAAAAAAAAAAAATAAATCTAGGAGGAATAATATGAAACAGGACTGTATAATTTAATCTGTCTGATTTCTGATATAGAAAACATAGCTGAAAAATTCTGATTGCAAAACAGTAGTAGGTCTCAGAAGTAGAYAAGAGGTTGTGAATTCAGCAGGAGAATAGCCTGAAACTTCAAATACTTATTGCTTATCAGTTACTTCAATACATCTTGTATAATAAGGATTTATTTTTCTTCATCATCACAAATTTCCTTTCTTTAGAGAGACAAGTAATAAATGAACTATTTATTTAATGTAAGCTGACAGACAGTGCTCTGCATGGAAGATTTTTGCATCTCTCAGTTCTTGTTAGTTTTACCGCTGATGGATCCATGTGGTTGATGACTGAGGGCCCTAATTTCAGTCATAAATTTATTTCATAATTTGATAGAAGATATTCCATCTTCTGATGGCACTGTTACCAGCCTTGATTTGCATCAGAATATTCTGTATATTTCTCTTCCATTAATTCTCTCTGGTGTTGTTTAAGGTGAATTGATTCCCTGTGTTTTGCTTTGTTTAATATGAAGAGATTCTGATAGCATCAAGGTCATCACTCTCGGCCGAGGCCTCCACTGACATGTTTTGTACATCAAGTGCTAATGATTACATTGTGGCCAGTGTGGACAAGATCTGTAGTTGTTGTGTCTAAACTCTAATTTGTAGATTTTGTTTTTTGATACACCTAGCTCAGTTCCTCAGGTTTAAGCAGAATTTAAATACAAATCATGACTTAAAACCCTTCCTATAAAGCTTGATTGTTGAGGTTTGATAGTTTTATGGCAGTATGTAAACATGATGTCAAATTATGGATATGTGCAATTAGTTGGCCTCTCCTTTTACAATATGATTCCATGAAAAGTTCACAGCCATTTTTAAATAGGAATGTTATATGAAGATGCTGCTGTTAGTTCTGAAAAAGTAAACTCACATCTCAGAAGCAGACATTAACTCGGTTCTGTGCTAGTAAGGTGCCCACTGTCTGGCCTTGTTAATATAACTCATTAACTAATGAAGGGCAAAAGTATCTGCTACTCATTTTTGTTTGGAATTAATACTCCAGTGGGGTCCTTTCTGCATCTCCAGTTCTATGTAGTGCATCCAGTTCCCATGATTTCCATACACATCCATCAGCACTCTGTCACTCCCCACTGCCATGTGCGGCAGACCATCCTGTCCTGCCTGGTGACCAGTCTAGAGCCATTTGCCTTCTCTTTTACCAGCTGGCTCCTGACAAATATGATAAGGAACCCAAA
>NW_026623257.1:3464325-3515891 GCF_030028575.1 Malurus melanocephalus | reverse complement strand
AAAAAAAAAAAAAAAAAAAAAAGTGCAGGTGTTTGCTTGTTTGTTTGTTTGTTTGTTTGTTTGTTTGTTTGTTTTTCTATGGGTTTTCTATGGGCATGAGGCAGTAATTGTTTTGGGAATGAGGAATGTTGTTTGTTTTTGTCTGTGAGTGGAGAATTGGGAGCAGGACCACTCCACTGTGAGGAGYGTTCTTTGGAACTCTTCAATTTTCATGTCCGTTGCGAAGCTGAACCCCAGAGTGATCACAGTCCTAGCTGTGCTAGTGCCCAGGAAAAGCAAGCAAACAAACAACAAAACAAATACAGTCCAAATGGAGTTTAACCCTTTTAGATGTTTTGCTCTCTGCTTTATCCAAGCTGCCTGGTGTAGCCATGGTCCCCCTTTAAATGGAATAAATTATGCTCAACATAGCACAGCTCTAGTGACTGCTACAGATCATGCCCAACCATTAAGTTGCTCATTAGTGATTATTATGGAGTGCATCTGTCTCTTTTCCCATGCCATTTGCAAARAAAATGTGTATTTGGAGATTCAATACCTACAGGAAAGTATTGAATCTGAAAATCCAGGAAAGTCAGTTTTCTTTATTTTTTCTACTTTTACCTATGAACAGCATAAACATCACACTTTTTACAAGAAGCCAGAATACTTTTGATCTGCAAGATCAGAAGTTCAGTACTCTGAGGTCAGAAAGTTTTSAAGAACTTTCAAGAATTGTCTCTAACGGCAAAATGTCATGGAACATAAACTCACCACTGATTAAAATCTTCATCACAAACATATATCCTGTTTTACATGAGATGTAAAAAGCAGGGGAATGGGGATGTACAAGTCCTGTTTCAGCCAAAAGAGTCAAAGAAGAATGTTCGATGTTTTTATTCTACATTGACCCAAGATTGTTATTTTCTTAACATTTTCAAGGGAAGAAAAAGTTTGAAGGCTTTGAGTTTGAAAGTTTATTCTAATGTCATATTTGCAAATAAGAAGTAACTTTATTTACAATTCAAATACATTTAAAAAGTGCAATAACATTGGGGTTTTTGGCAGTGAAGAATAATAAACCAAACATGCTTCTTAATTTATTTTTGTTTTTTTTAATTTTGTGGAAGAGTTGTTTGTATCAAAAAGAACATTCATTTCAAAAATAGTAGATATAAAATTGACTGATCTTCTGCAATCATAAAATCATTCTGTATTCATAAAGATGATGGATTAAAATTTGATTTATTGTTTTAAAAATAAACAGAGTAAAGGGAGATGTGGCATATGTCCAAGACATACTGTGAGAAATAGGCTTCTGAGAGACTGCACTCTCAAAAGAGAAATTCAGAACCTTCTATTACATATAATGAAAACAAGCAGCTCTGTGAATGAAGAATAGCTTTCTCAAAGAAAGCCACTGAGCAAGATTGAGCACAGTCCACAGCTGGAGCTTCACTTCAGTTTTATCAAAGATGGCAGGCAGTACAACATAAGATACACCTTTGTAAATGACAGGATCTTATGTTCATGTGAGAATTGAAAGGGCAATCTGCCCCAAAGCCCTGCTTAAAGCATGTTCATTTATATCAGGTTGCTAAGAGCTTTGTCTGGTAAAGCATTGAAAGGTCCTTGTCAGGTCCCTTTCTGCAAAACTACCTCACGAGCAGCTGCCCCGGCGTGTACYGATTAATGTCATTATTCCTCCCCTGGTGCCTTCGCTGCATGTCATGAGGTTTGTATCTGCAMTTTTCTGCAGCATCCAGGTCCCTTCGAGCAGCATCCCTGCTCTCTTCTGTACTAAACACTTTTCCCAAGCTGGTATTGTTCAGTATTATGCCTCTCCTCCATTATACTGTTAAATAAGGTAATGTCTACTGTTCAAGAAGACYTTATATTCTATTAAAGTAAGTAAAAATTATCAACAGAACAGAATAGCTTAATAAATACAGTAATTTTAATACTATGCTTATTGATTMTAATTAAATACTGTTTTACTTCTTTTTTGAGAGGTTCAGACAGAGATATTATTTTTCTGAGAGTAAGAGACAGCACTGTAGGTTGCCTGTAGGCTAATTGAAATGAAAGTATATTTTTCTAAAGATAAAYAAATTGTTTCTGTGCTATACAGACAGATAAGGCATAAAGTTTATTGAAAGATGAAGATAATACAAATGAATTTGAAAAATGTTTCAATTAGCATAGATTAAAGTCCTGCAAAGTGGTATGACTATCCTATACACTACGTTATCTGGAAAAGAGTATTAATTTTCTCATATCATGAGCAAAGTGAATGCAGTTGAGTGAATGTGATAAAACATGAGAACTGAATCAACCAAGATTCTTGATCTATAAGAAACAGGGCAGCTCCTCTAGAAAGAARTAGACCATGCCCAAAAGATTTCTGCTTTACTATGGATCCTGGTAATCTGCAGTGCTGGAAGTGTGGGAACAATCTGTTCAACATGGGCAGGTTTGGCAGAAAAGTTTTGCTCTAGGCTGATGATGCCTGCTCCTCAGGTTTCCAGTCTTCCCAAACAGTGGTTTTAGATTTCAATGCATATTTGTAAATTCACAATATACACATGCCATATTTTATACTGTCATATCAAAATTTCTTTATCCAGTGGCCAAAGAAACTTTCATAGAATCAAAATCACAGAATATGTYGAGTTTAAAGGGACCTATCTGAGCCGTTCAGCCCGTGTGCAGMACACCCATGGAGTCTCAGCATGTACCTGAGAGCTTTTTCTAAATGCTACTYAGACKCAGACAGGCTTGGTGCTGTGACCTCTTCTCTGGGGATCCTGTTCCACTGTTCCAGTGCTCAACTGAGCCTTTAGTCAGCTCCTCTTGCTAGCAGTAAGGTTTACAGGGATTAAGTGTTCAACATTTCCAGTTTCTTCCACTAGCCTAAACAGATGTCTATAATATAGTTTGTCTAACCTTCATGTTGCTTAATTTTATTCTCTTGTGTGTTTGGGGTTTTTAGATAGTATTTTTTTTTTATGTTTATCTTTTTGGCTTATGTCTGTATGAGATATTGTCAGGCTGTCTCCATCAAGCAGTGGTTAAATACTTGTTGGGAGACATTTCTGACCTTATAATCTAAGAGTTTTTATTTTTTTTTAACAGTTTTCTTTTAATTCTATCTATTTTTCAAACATTTCAGTTCTACAAAAACTGACAGATAATTAATAAGTCATTTCAAATATTTGTTTTGCTTGAAGTTTTGGTATTTAAGAGTGTTTGAAGCTGGTGTCAGTGAAATGATATTCTGAAACAGATGGCTAACACAGAGTGTGTTTATAAAACAGAGTTAGTGTCATGTAGCTCAACTATTTGGAAGCCTCCAATTAGTTCACCCTATCATATGGGTTATAACACATCCAATTCCTGAAATGGCCTGATTATGTAATATAATCTTAATGGCCTTAAACTTTTCCTATTTGGAATAATGAAAGTGTCAAAAGAACTTATTTTGCATTTATTTTAACAATAAGTAAATTTCAAAATGAATSTCATCCCATCAGTATAGTTTTGTGCAAGAAATAAAGCAACCAGCAGTATGAAAGTGTCAGTTAACATCATCTGTAAACACAAAACATGACAAGGCAATTATTTGGAAATTTGTGTAGGTGGCTTTTACATGCATATCAAATAATTGCATCAAAAAGYATTAGCTATGAGTTTTAATTGTATTAAGTAATTATCCTGTTACATCAGTGTTGGTATTTTATTTTTTGTGTGATAAATTGTACTTTTGCTCTGCTGGATATTTCTTATTTTCCTTAAGATTTCCAGAATGAATAATAACTTTTTTTTTTTTTTTTCATTTTCCTGGGGTACTTCTCTTTCCCTTTAGATTAACGAAGTTTAGTGTACTTTTTCATCTTTATCACACCACTAGTTGTTTATTAGTACTATGGGATAGCATAACAAAATAAATTTAAAACTACAGATCTTTTTAGGAGCTGTTCTGCAAGGAATTAGTTAAATTTATAAAGAAATCTTCTGTTTTCTAGCAGGTGGCTGTAAAGGTAGCTATATTTAAGTGATGACATCTACTCCCTTTTCAATTGCAACTTCTGGGGATTGATAATTCTTCAATCCATCCAGCCAGTAGCATATTTTTGCAACAATTTGTGCCTTTTGCCTCAAGGTTTAATCTCTGAATTCAATTTAAATTTTGCCTTTCTCTTGCTACATGCTTACCAAGGGCDCCTCTGTGGTTATGCTACCTGGCTTAAACTCCACAAACCATAACAACATGTTAGCTTTTATGCATCCACTTCCAAATCTGCTGATCCACTGTCCTGCAACTCAGTTTTGCACTCTTGCACTCACTGTCACAGAATTCCTACAAGGATCATAAAGTAAACTTGGTAGAGTTTCAGAAGATTTGTAATAACAGAAGCTCTTTTGCTCTCTTTTTTCATTTTGGTGGTTGGACAGTGATGTAAGCTCTGCAGACTGTTCAGGAGGCATTTGGATTTGTTTAGGTGGGGAATGTGGATCCTGTTGGTATGGGCACACCTTCAATTGTGTGTGAATTCTCCTTTTCAGTTCTGGTAGATTTCAGCATCCCTACTGTGTTACAATATTGTGTTACAGTAACTGGAGAAAACTTTTTAAAGCTGTTTTTCTGGCCTAGTTTCAGATGAAGATTGAGGTTTTTGTAATGACACTATGTCTGTTTGGAACTTGTATTTCATTTTGTCACCTTGTCCACCAGAAAACTTTGTACCTTTTAGGAGATTTCATACAAAAGCATAGAGACAGTTAAGAAAATGATCTTTTAAAAAAATTTAATTTACTAATCATTAACAGTTTATAAAAACACTGTAAGGTCATAGTTGTAAAGGAAGATTTTTGTGGGCAGAAATGTACAGTACTTCTTTATACCCATTATGTTATTTCCATTTCCTGTGGAGGATAGTTAAAATTTTTGTGAAAAGGGTAAAATACCCTTTATTAAATTTTCCTTTGGGAAAAATAATACATGTTGAAAACAGTGATGCAATGTTGCAAAAATTATAGGATTTTGGAAAAAGAAGGTAACAGATTTTTCAATTCAAAATTACTCACTTAACTGTGCAAATGATTGTAAGTTGGTGAAATATATATATTTTGCTTATGGAGAATATAAACTTGTAAAAATACTGGTATGCAGTAATTTCTGTGTTTGTGTGACGTACAGCAATAGCTGTGAAAACTAAAATCTTACATTAAGTAATTTAGATTTTGAATAGGGAATGAAGGTATCCCAAGTAAAATGTAATTCAGTTTTGAATTCTTTCAGGGATCTAAATAAAACCATAAGTTTYTTTGTCACTTTTGTGTATTAAATACTCTTCCATTTACTCAGACATCTATCAAGCAGATAATGGTTCTCCAATTTAGTTTGATTAAAAAATGTCCCAGCTTTGATGTTGGTTTTTTTCCCCCCAGAACATTATCAACTGTATGTTCCTGAGTCAGCTCAAGTTGGATCAGCAGTTGGCAAAATCAAAGCAAACGATGCAGACACTGGTTCAAACGCAGACATGAAATATACCATTATAAATGGCGATGGCTCTGGGGTGTTCTCCATATCTACCGACAAAGAAACAAGAGAAGGAATTCTTTCTCTGAGGAAGGTAAGGCACAGAAGAAGYAAAATTTGGCTGAAAATTCTACTGTTGTCCCCAAACCACTTTAATCTTGACACAAAAATTTTATCTGTGTCAATGAATGTGCATTTCAGTTTACATAGACTGTTACTCTTTGATTTACTTTCCAGSTGGTATCTAAATTATCCAGCATTGTGCTAAAGACTTAAAATATTACTGGTCGAGCTATCACAGAGTATCATTTATAKGAGTTTCCTATATTTGTCCCAATGAGTTGAGAATTCTCATAGGGATTTATTGTCATTGAGTCTTGTAGACATCAAATGTTTATTCAATTATATATATCCATAGAGCCTAAAAAGTAAAAGTGAGTGTATATTCAAAATTGTTAATATGTATTCTGGGCTTGATTAATGGTTGGAGGAATGAAATTCTGACAAAATGTGAAAAAAAGAGTTTCAATAAAAACTATATTTTCCTTCTGAATAGATATATATGTATTTAATATATTAAAATAGTTTATAACTAAAGGAAATATTATTTTTTTAAAAGTCATAAAGATTTTTAAAGATCTCTTCCAGTCTATTAAAAAGCTTTAACTTAGTGTCTTTTGTAAAGGTTATGTATTACCCACSTTTTTCAACCACATAAAAGTAAACTGTCTTTTTTATAGCACTGAATTTTTTTCCTGATGGCCTTGTTGGAGCTAGTGCCATAATCTGTTACTACTTCTTCAAAATGAGCATTGTACTCTCACCAGGGCTACTGCTTATTARCTACAAAATTTATGCATATTCAAAGCACGAAGCAGAAGGGAAGAACTTGCAACAAAACGAAAAAATCTGTTAAATCACATTTCTTACTCGTTTTGGCAGACAAAATATTTTCACAGAAATTTTCACTGTGTTTTAGAATATTACAAAAGCATATGTTACCTGTTCTTGTACATACACCTGACAATGATTTAAGTAATTTTTACATCAAGACAACATGGGGTGCATTTTGCTTAGGTAATGCTCTATTCCAGTTGAGCAGAAACTCGGCACTTAAAGTTACATACATTTGAGTGTAATATTGCCATTATTTCCTCAGGTAACTTATACCTTTGTACAGTATTTAAAAAGTGATTATGTTTTTTTTTTTTGTTTGTTTGTTTTTTCCTTCTTTTTCTCTTTTTTTACTCAGATCTTGTATGCAGCTTAATAAGTATATTATATTCTCTGTGCTTTAATTGCTTTTAATTCAGATTGGGTCTCAAACTAAATTTTTGATAGTCTACCCAAAAGAGATAATCTCACCTAAGAAAATAATTGGTTTTGGGTTTTATATCAGATGCCATTGCTTTTTTACAACAGTATTGCTTTTTTACAACAGTAGAATAGAATCATTTGTCTTCTAGTAGTACGAAAAGAATAGCACAGTTAGCACAACGGAAAAGCTGGAAGTTAATATATTATTGTGTCTAATGATCTGAAATCCTCATCAAAATATTAAAACATCAGTTATATGAGATTTTGGTGCAAAAATAAAAAAAATCAGTACCTCCATTTAGTCTTTTCAAGAGGATTGCAAAGGCTGGGAGTGTTAGATGGAATCTGTCCTGGTCTTATTCTGGGGTGACCCAAAACATGCAGTACTTTCATTATCTTCCCTATTGACAAACCTGGGGAGCCATTCTTCAGTCTCAAAGACCCTTCCACTAAGGGTTGATTACAAACTGTCATGAAGTATTTCCACTCTACCTCATGAATTTCCTTGTCTGAGTGGGAGACTAGAGGAAACCCAGACAAAATAGCACAGTAAGAGCCATTATTGTCTTCAGACAAAGAATGGCCATCATGTTCCCCCTTTGTACTGATTTTCAATAAAGTATGCTAGAACTTTCCTGACCTCTAGTCAGCAAGTATCATTGAGGCTTCCCAGAAAAAGTGTCTAAAAGCCCATGGTCTCTTCCATTTTGTGTAATGAGACTGGAAATGTTCAAGAAACAGAGTTATTTTTTATAAAATTCTCTTGCTCCTTTTGTGAGTCTCAGAAACACAAACCGCAGTGTAATGTATAGCGACATTTTCCAGTTGGCCCTGTAGCTGCTCACTTGAGCTACATTTGGCATTTTCAGTTTGGCATGAAAATCATAATAGTGAATACTTACTGAAGTTATGTTGGTAATTGTCATGGAAAGGAGTTATTTGGGAAAACAAGAAATGAACAAAATTTCTATTTAGTTAATCGAAAATGTAAATGTTTTGCCTTCTTTCTGGGGAAGAGTTTTAATGGCCTTCAATGCTGGGACAATTTTAAGTAAATATAGAAATGATTTGCATACAAGCACAAAACAAGTCTGCTTCTCACCTTATAGCTACAGCTGATGATTGAGATGTTATAGGAAGAAAAAAGCAAATGAAAGCAGAAAAAATGTTTTAGATATTTTTGAAATGTCAGCTTTTTCTGACTATATGAATAGATTATTCCTGAAAAAAAAAAAAACCAAAAAAAAAAMCAAAAAGCGTTAGTACTCTCTGATTGAATGACTACATAAAAGAGTTTGTGTTACTACAAGACTTTGTGTCATTCCATGGTTTTCTGAGCGAAATTAATCTTCCTGTACAAATTAATCCAGTCATTGTCAATATAAACTTATTTTCCAAAAAGACATCAAGTTACAAGTTGCATTCCTATTTTAAACCTGTTTACTCTTAGAATATGCTTCAGAGAAATGAAAATCACTATTCAATATTTTGCTGCTCATAACAAAAACCCATCATAAATTAATAAACTTCTGACTTAGAATTTATTAAACTTATATTTCTTTATGAATTTATTTCATTGAGTAGCATGYTTAACACATTTTTTATATATAGTAATAGATTTTTGGGGCCTTGGTAAATTTCCATGCTTTTAAAAATTTTACATTCAGATAAAGGGAAACAGAGAATATAAAGGTCACAAAAGTCTGATACTGTTAGAGTTCAGAGAATTAATCATCTTAAAGTACACAGAGAAGAAATCAAAGAAATATATACAGCATATATAAATCCTGACCAACTCTTTTTCTTATACACCATCAGTCAAATTTATTGTAGATTTTATCTACAAAACACACACTGGCAATGATATTGAGTTCCTCAAATGTCTTGCCTAACGTACTACTTTTCCACCTTTTAGGGTGACAGGAAATACCAGTTTAAACTTCAATGAAAAGGTTTTGTTAGATAGACTATCAGGTTGCCACAGAATGATACTGGTATCAGTGGAATTTGCCATGCCATAATGTCAATAAAAATTTTGATTCTAAAAAAAAATTCCATGAATTTTCCAACTTCATTTAATGATATGACTGTGTTTTGAAAATGTTGGAAACAGACAGACTACATGTATAGCCTTTCCCTCATTGACTAGAAGGGGCAATAGGTCATAAAAGTTTCTGCCTCTTAGAGTCRGTGGTGTTTTTCTGCAAGAATTTGCCTTTTTTCAGTTGAGTATTTAAGAGAATAARCCCAAAAGAATTTTAATATCCTTGTTACTGTCCACAAAACTTTTTTATTAAAGCTGTGAAGTTAATATAATTCAGGACACATCAGTCTCTACCAGTTTCAGGATTTAGGATTTACTGATTAAAATTAAAAGATTACAAAATCCAGACATTTATGTTAYCATGAAAACACAATCTGAGGCTCATTGTAAACCCTGGGTTATTTCCAAAACTGATCCCTTTTCCAATATTCTGTTGTAGAGAAAAACTGAATCCATCCTGCTTAATTTTTATCCTTCTACACAYAAGGTATGGCAGGGGCTGCCAGAATATTAAAAAAAAAAAAAAAAAATCATCCATTTCCTCTAATATGAATAAATGTTTAAGTTAATCAGAAAAGATGTAGTTAAGTTGGTAGCAGGTTTAACTGGAGAACAGAATGGCTCTGAGAATTTTTTTTCTTTCTGCCAACAGCCACTCAACTACGAAAAAAAGAAATCATATACTCTTAATATAGAAGGAGCAAATACTCACGTTGATTTTCGCTTTTCACACTTGGGACCATTCAAAGATGTAACAATGCTGAAGGTCATCGTTGGCGATGTGGACGAACCTCCACTCTTCACTATGCCTTCCTATGTCATGGAAGTGTATGAGAATGCAAAGATTGGGACTCCTGTTGGCACAGTAACGGCGCATGATCCTGATGCTGCAAACAGTTTAGTGAGGTACAGTAAGTCCAAATTATATGGATGAATTATTCAATCATGAKATTGAATTTAACAAGCTTAAGCATTAATAGATCTAGAATGTATGAAGACTATTGTAGTGCACAAAGGGGAACATAGATTGGAACAGTGTCACTATCAGTCTGTATGGATTAGATTTAATAACTGTCAAGCTTTTYTTGGTTTGCTGTGTAATTCCCATCATTGGTCTGAGCAAATGTGTGATCTGCCAGGGTATCCTGCCACTAATTATAAACCTGTTAAGGATCATAGCACTTTTTTTTAAGAATCGTGGCCTGTCAGTGTTGTGCTAGCCCTCAGCACATTTGCTGTACTGTAGTTGTCCCAGGTGCTTGTGCAAGACATCAACAGGTTGAGATGATACATTTTTCTTTTAGAGACAAGCAGGATCATCTTTGCAAAATTTTGGTGGAGGATTAACCCCTTATTTTGTAATATTCTTCAGCTTTAGTGAAGTATCAAAAGAATCAAACAGGTGTAATAATGCATTTTGTGGARCAATGCATGAACTTTATGTGTCCAAGGTGGGAGTAGGTTTAAAAAGCTTCCACAAAAACATTTTTTATGCTATTCCTTGTTATGACATTATGGTATAGCCTTTGTTGAAATCATATGATTATATACTTGGAAAGTAGATTTTCTTAAGCTAATTGGGCTTTTAGTCTCTTGACTGAGTTGAAATCTGCGGGGTATGTGTAAAAGTCTTGGTAAGATGAAACAGTTTTTTTCAGAGCAATGAAAATACCAGGTTTTAATGATTCTCTTGTGCTAATAGTCTGAGATTCAAAATGGTTTGTGTCACAGAATCAATATATGCAATTTCTTAGTGGCAAGTTATTGCCTTTGAAAAATTGCCACTATGGTATTTGTGCCTAAATCATAACATAAATAATAAAATTTTGCTAAAAATAGCTGACAAATGCTGGTAGCTTTAATACTATAATTTTGAAGTTACTAACACAGTCAGGCTGATTACCATCATAGAAGTTTGGAGTAGGAWGGGCAGGTGTAGATTTGACTAGTTCATCTATAATTCAACTGCCTGTGGCCTATAACAGTTTTGTGCAGAGATAACTGCGGTAAAATGGGAGCAGCAGCAGTTTGTACAAAGGCTGGGAAGTAGATTTTCTGGTTGAAAACAAGCAGTAATTTGGAGACAGAGGGATCAGAAGAAAACAGTTTCCAAATATTTAGCTTTTTGTGAAAGTCCTTTTCTTTTTTTTCCCAACGTGAATTTTTTGTAACCAGTGATTGAAGACAGAATATTAGATACCCATATTATTCATATAATTGAGGGGAAAAAATGTCCTCACTTTTGTCTATTTTCCCCTCTATTAATTTTTGTGTTGCTCCTTCCATCTCTCTCTTTCTCAATGGGGGAAAAATATAGAGTGCTCTTAGGTCCTTCTGTGCTGCTTTACAGGAAATGTCTCCACAGTTTGTGTGAAACCTCAGTGTGTCTGAAAGATAGTCAGAGGGTAACGAGGTCACATCTCTTCTTTGTTTCCCCACAATTCCTAGTCAATTGAAAATAAAGATATTGATTATAAAAATATAACCAGGAAGATGCAATGTAACTGTCTTAGAAAGCAGAGATCACAGTCTCCAGGGAGGATTGGGATAGATAGGACTTGCTCTGTTGATCTGTGAGCAGCAGGGGAGCAACAGAACAGCGCTTCTTATCCAAACGGCTCTGATACATCTCCAAACACTGTGAGGCTACAGGACAAGATACAGAGCAGCGATTTGCTTATCAGTCTTCCCTAATCCACTTGTGCATCCTTTCCACTTCTTGAGGACACTCGCTGCTGTGTATGAGATTGATGAAGCATTTAGGCACACACAGTTGAAGCCRTATCACTTCGCTGTTCAGCTGCTAAAAGAGACACAGTGCTGTGATTTGTTCACTGCCCAATTAARTAACAGTTTATTTTGATGGCAGGAACAATTCTTATATACAGAATAATGGTTGGAGATGTAGTTAAGGTAATTAACAGTGCTGAAGAGAAATCTTTTTTAAAGAAGGTATTTGAACTGAACACCAAAATAATTAGCAACATCTATTTCTATCTGTAGAGCGAGACAAAGTGAGTTTGGTCCTTGGTTCCTTATTGTAATTTCCTCACAGTGATTTCATCCTGTTCCTGAGGTGAGTGGTCTTCAGAGGGCACTGACTTTTTGTCAGTGCATGAAGTAAAGTTTTAGTCTTTAAACCCCAGCAAAACAACCTCTGTAATAACAAATGTAGCTAATAGAGGTGGGGTCTTTTTATTCAGTACCTATCTGATTGGCAATTTTGACTGTTCTAAAGGATTTTCTTTTTAAGTTGATTGATTTTTTTTTTTCTTTGAATAGAGAGATATGTATTTTCAGGGAAACTTTTTTAAGTGCTCTTTTAGAATAGGACTATTATTCTCCTGAAATATGAAAGACAAGAGATAATAGCAAGCATAAGAAAGAAATATATTAAAACTTCATCATGTATTAATTTTAAATACAAAGGGGTTTTGAGCAGTTTGAAAATCACTKAAAAATTTACTTCAAAAATTGTCTTCTAAATCAACAGAAAACATCCTTATTTGTAATTCATTCACAGGTATTACTGCCTTGTTGGAACCTTTATGAGAAACTAATCCCCTTTCATTGCTTTGTGTCAAGTATTCTGCTTCCCTGCTTATGTCTTTTGTTGCTTGAAAAGGTCAGGGTTAAGTCACGYCTTATAATAATATCTGATGTGCAAGTGGGTCTTGAAAGGTCTCTTCCCACACAATATGGAAGAAAGCACTGCTATTAAATGCTCKAATTACAATTCTTTTTCTTAGTCCATTATTCATTTTAAATCTCTCCATACCTACTTAGAAATTACCTTTTTTTCTTTTCCTGAAATCATACAGAGAGGACCTTCATGGAGATTAGGGGTGAAAATGGCTTTTAATTGGCAACTCACTTACGTGTGTTGAGTGCAGCCCTTGGCTGTCAGTGCTGCCTCAGGGCTGCAGCAGCGCCTCTTGAAACCCTGAAATCTTYCTGTGGGTGATCCTTGGGTGGTGAGGCCCGGCCACAGCGCTTACTCCAGAYGATCCTTGGAGCTTTCTGACTGCATCTGGTCTGTTTCCAGTGGAATGGTTCCCAGAAACATTATGCTGCAGCTGTTCCCCAAGCCACCTCCAAGTTAGTGGTTCAGAAAAGAGCAAAGACACAGTTTTAGGATCATGACACTTTCTATAAATGTAACAGAATAGAGAAAGTTGTTCCGTGATAAAGGCCAATTCTCTCAGAATAACTTCCCAGTTTGATACTGTGCTATGAAGAACTGAAAGCCTTTATTAACATTTCAGTCTTGAAAAAGCAGCATTTGAGAAATAAAACATCCCATTACAGAAATACTGTACCATCAGATCACTCTTTTGGCTTCTGCTTTGTCATGCAGTGATACAGGAGATAAATCACTGTTTTGAGCACTAATGATAGGACCTCTGCCCACTCTGGTCATTTTTTTTATCCCCACTTATTATGTTTAACTTAGTTTGTTTGCATTTCTGGGAAGAATTGTTCTTTTCCTGGTATCTAACAGAAAAGTTCTGATGAACAGGGTACTGATCCTGATGAGCACTCTGCCTGAGACAGCAGTGTCAATAAGAAAAAAAAGCATCTTCCCTTTTCAGAATGTCTACAATTGCTTGGCTAAAAACAACTTTGGATGTTTTTGGTCCTTGAAAGATTGATTTGTTATATTAATGTTATAGAATTCAAGTAAATTTTGTGTTGGACCTCAATCAGGCTGTAATATATCTTACTATAATGTGTTTTATTCACAAGATTTGATCAGCTATAGGAAACGGAAGTCAGAAAAAAAAAAAAAAATGATGGTTTTGTTTGGGCTTGGGTTTGATTTTTTTTTTAATTTTGACCTAAAAATTAATTTAATTTTTTTTTTAAATTTATTTTGTCCTAGAAATGGACTATTAAATTTGTGCTAAGCTGCTGAAGAATACAAGTTCAATCTCGTCCCTGATTCTGGCTTCTCTCTTTTCTAATGGTCCTATGCTATTGCCTTAAAATGGATGATATTTCATAATGATTATAATGCATGTATATACTAATGAGTAAAAACTTTTCAGTACCACRTCTGGTATGTCAGAGCTCTAATAARTACAAAATAAATTACMRGYACATATGATTATGACAATTAATRTRGTGTAGGAATTTYTTCYTCAATTCCTGCATTAGGYAGAGAAACTTAACTTTTGCAWTGGTTGTAAAAGAACSTTYTATATTCTCCTGAAGGTGAATATTTTCTGTCATCAGCCTGTAAAAAGTAATCTTAATTTTCAGTGAATGGTATTTTAAGAGGCACACTTACATRTACATGAAAAAATATACCCAGTAAGTTTTATGTACTCCTATTATTATTTCTCAAATCCTTAAAGACAAAAAAGTATTATAGAAAGTTCAGCTTTGCGACTTTACTCTGATGGAAAGTTTAAATTTGTTAGAGGTAGAATAAAACCTCAGCTTGTCATTGAAACTGAGAGGTGCAAGACAGAACTGCATGAAAGGATCAAGGGGAGGGGCTGAAAATTAAAATTGTATTTTTAARGGKKTTTTTTTCCTCCTGTTYTCTGAGATSAGTTCAGTTTCTATGGTACTCATCCAYACTGGCATTAGGGAGAAGGGATTAGACTGATCCGCTGCTGGAAAATACAGAAGTCACTTCATCTGGATATATTGATTTGTCTTCCTTGCTCTTGGAGTGTTGTATAAGAATAAAATCATTTTATTTCCTGCTATCCTGTGCACAGCCAGCACGGCTTCTCTAAGGGCAAGTCCTGCCTGAACAGGAAGTGACCTTGATGGAGTGACCGCATCTGTGGAAAAGGGAAGGRTCACAGATGTTGTTTATCTGGACTTGGGTAAAGCCTTTGACAYAGTCCCCCCAAAAYAAMATCATTTYCTCTAAACTGKAAAGAGATGGATTCGATGAGTGGACTGTCAGAATGTTTGGGGTGACCTAATSCCTGCTTTCCAGTACCTCAAGGGAGCCTATGAGAAAGATGGAGAGGGACTATTTACAAGAGCATGTAGTGACAGGACAGAAGGGGATRGCTTCAAACTGAAAGACAGTKGGTTTAGACGAGATATTAGCAAAAAATTCTCTACTGTGAGGGTGGTAAGACAATGGAAAAGSTTGCCCGGAGAAGTTSTGGATGCCACATAGCTGGAAGTGTTTAAGGCCTGGTTGGATGGGGCTCTGAGCCATCTGGTCTAGTGGAGGGTGTCCCTGCCCAYRTCAGGGAGRTTGGAACAATATGAAATCGAAGGTGCCTTCCAACGCAGGCTGTGATTGAATGAGTCTATGACTCCTCTCTAGCTGTGCTTAGGGCAACTTGCTGAGATCAGAGTCATCATGCAGAGTGACCATCCCTCCCTCACATGCYCATGAGGAATGTGTGAGATATCCCAGATCTTAGCAGCCCTGTGCTTGTGGAGAAAAAAGCAGACATCTGTCCTCCTCAAAGGAGATTTCAAAGCACAACACTATCATAGCCCTCCAGTATTCTCTCTAAGTTTATTAGTAAATCAGAACAGAAAAAGATCGCCCTATTTTGAATGGCTGAAGAGAGAGGGGAATTTTTCTTCAATTTATTCTCTAAATCTCATCTCACTTCACAGAGAGAAAGCATTTTAAAGTCTTTTTTCAGAGCATTGAGGTGGGAGATCTGTTGCTGTTTTGTTCCCTGAGGCCTCAAATTATTTTTGATTATTGTCAAACTAAGTGTCTGAGGTCTCCCAAAAACAAAATATCCRTGTCCTTGAGCAGGAACAGGCAAGATGTTCTGACAGCTCTTCTGACTAGCAAACATCCAACTTGGGATAGTCATCAGAATCTTACTTCAATCAGAACCACCTCTGTCCCTCCCTCCCTCCMTCAGAGGTGAGAGAGAAAAAACTGACAGATCATCTTTTTTGACCATGAAAGACTGATTTTTCATGCAAGAACATCATCTTTATGTTTATATAATTTCTTCTGAGTTCAGAATGCATTCAGTATTAACATTCTTTTATGATTTTAGAGTCAGCCTTCATATCTGAGCACCTCTGGAGTAGTCATTTGATAGGGTCATTCAACTCCAATAAATAAGCGTAAATCTATCATTCTTGGTTTTATTTGGTTTGGTCTATAATATGTAGGGGGAAAAAAGATGTAGATAGAGTACCATTCTTTAGCTGATAGATAAAAAAAAGTAGTTGTAGCTGCAGCTACAGCTGTAGAGAAGTAGCTGTAGCTGAAGCTAGCTTTAAAKGAGAAATTAGTGTTTCTCATGTAACACTGACTGCCCTTTATTTATTATCAGCATTGAAATCTCAATGTTAATCTCTTTGAATAGCAAGGAACTTAGATATAATAACATAYATGTAATTTTGCCATCAACACATCTACCTGAAATGCATTTGCAAAGTCATAATCCTCTGTAGAAATTCATAAAGTCATGAAAAGAAGACAAATCTTTATTGTGCTTTGAATTCTGATCTAYGCCTGAAGGCTGTGGCCTGCTCTTTGCCTGCATTTGCTAGTAGAATTAGCTAGAAAAATGATYACTGATTAACATGTGCAGACAGAAACTGCCAGCTGGAAATTATGAATGTCTAGAAATGGCTGATTTCCTTCAAATGAGCAGCATTCCAARTTTCCTTTGTCCAAGGTGAGCAGTGTGCTAGCAATGCATAGAGGATGAGAATGAGAACTGGAGCAAGAAACTAACTTCTGCATAAAATGAAAACCAGTAGTGGATGTCTCGCCACTACAGAGGCTTTTCTGGGACTCAGTGGTTCACTGCTGTCAACTCCCCTTGTCTCCTGGGATCTGCCAACTCATATAACCAGGACTAGGAGATGGAAAGCTGCCTCTCCTGCTGAGCTGGGATTTCAGTATGAGAGGTGAGCCAGGAGTCCTGTATGGAAACAACAAGGTACTGCTGATCAGCTGATGGATGTCAGCTGGCAGCCAACACCAGCGATAACTCAGTGGGAACAGYGTATTGAATCAACTTCCTTCAAATGCTCTGAGAGGAACAGTATTTTTCTCAAAGTTATGCTATGCCTGTTTGAAAAGAAAGCAAAGGAACAGTAAACAAAGGGATTACCTTCTCCAAGGTATCTTCGAATGCATTTAATTTTCACACCTGGAAAGCACAGTTTAAGGCTGTAGGTCTCAGTAGCAGTCTTCTGCCAAGGAGCTCTGGAACATYGAATGTCTACTTAAAGTACCAGACATGCTGCAGGGAGAAAATTGGTTGCCTGCTGATTGGCTTATGACTTCTGAYTCATACTTCACAACTGCTTTTCTCTCCTGGCCAAGTTTGTTAGAACTGCGGGGAAATAGATTTGCCGTGGAATGGATGTAGTGTAGTGCAAGACAATCACGGCAACAGAATGTCTCCCCACCTCCTCATTTGGTTTCAAGAGCTTGCTGCTGGTTCCTGGGCTCATGAGTGCCGCTGTCAGGAGGCAGAGAGAAGATAAAAGGCACACACTCGAGTTCAGTCCCAGCATGGGCCATTTCTTGTTGCTCTCCGGCTGGTGAAACACAGAGTCACAGCTGGTCAGTTCTCTTACTCTTTGTCATGGTRTACCTCCTTCACTCACTCTATGCAGTTGCTTGCTCTTCCTTTTCTGAGATACTTTATAAAACRAAATAAGAATTTCTGTACTTTGAATCTGTTTCTTTCTGAGAAATTTTCTTGCTTAAATCTTTAACTGAATAGGTTTTCTTATAATGCCACCTGATTTCTAATAGATAAGTTTTTAGAAGATATAATTCTTTGGACAAGGTTCTGTTACCTTCTCATGATCTTTTTTTGATTGTTTCTTTGTAACCAGTTTCACTTGTTATTTAAGAACTCTCTATTTGCTTGTCTCAAAACAAAAGTCCAAGGTAGTACTGTGATCTTTGAATTCACATCTGGCTGATTTTTTTTTTCTTTGGAAATTTATTATCAGTATGAAGTTTGTAACCAGGGTAGAAATATGTAACAGAGTTCATTTTTGTGGTTGATAAATAGGGTAAATAGGGTAATAAATAAAAAGATAAGTTGAAGATTTGATTAAARCCAGAAAAAGAGACAACCTAAAAGCTCAAAACTATTACAAAAGTTCAAACTCAAGATTCTTCCTTAAAACACAGTAATTAGAGAGAACCATACCAGAAGAGTAACAGCCTATGCCAGTTGTCTAGTGATAAACTGATGTTAATATTAAGACTGAATATGCTTAGGCTTATGCATTTTAGCTTCAGAAGCCCTCCCAAAAGGTTTGAAGATGATTAATATTCCTAAAACTACTTTAGCACCTTTTAAATTTTTCTCCATTTCAAGCAGTCTTTGCATTATTAAAGTCTGACAGGTTTAATACTGAACACAGATTTATATGTTCTAGAGTGACCTTCTGCCCAAGGRCCACCATTTATATATATTTCTCCTTATTTTCTAATTGACACAAATGCTTTTAGTTTTCAGTAAAAATGAAGGGGAATATCTGTTACAGCTGACCCACTGCTTCACTGAAAGGCAGAAAGTCAGGAACAAAACCAGAAGAGTGAGTGGTTTGCTTTGGTCAGAAAAAGGATATGGATGAAGCTGAGAATGGCCTTCCATTGACTGACCCTGCCTAATAAAAAGGTGGCACATATTATATTTCCCAGTGCTAGCAATATACAGTTTTGATGTTTAATTTCCTTCAGATTATCTTCAGATAGTATGACTAATAAGTTTTCCATATTCATGATCCTTTTTAATGTAGTTTCTTTCAGATGGTTTTCTGTTGCTGGTTTGCATGTAAACAGTTTATGGAGAGCTGTTTATCTAGGCATGTCTTATTATTAAGTCTCTTTATTAAAATGTGCCATGCAACTCAAATGTTCTGATTTGTGGTTCTGATCTGTTCTAATGTGTAGTGATTATAAATATGCTAACTCACACAGGCATTGTCATAAGTAAATGTCTATGAACAAATATCTCAAATGGATATGGTAGATAATTTTTTTTAGTGAACGTATTCTAAGTGAGCAGAAACCATCAACTGAATTAAGGTGAAAAATCTCTTTTGGAATGACTCTTTGAAATTCAAAAATTGCACTACATCTTTTCGTTATCTAGAAAAAGCATTGAAAAGCAGCTCRGAAGATATGGAGGGAAGGGAAGGAGTGGAAGGGAGTGACTGTTTCCACTGTTGTCCAGATGGAAGTAATTYTTTTTTTTCATCAGATGAAGTAAATTCAGAAGCTTAAGTAAAGCATCATTGAGTCTGGAATGTGCTCTACTTATGGATATTTCTGATCTCTATTCTCAACATTTAGATAAATCAGTGACTAGTATTTATACAGGTCTAATTTTTTTTGGCATTTTATAAATACAGTGAATCTTATTTTAAATGACCTCCTACATGACAAAAATTAGTTGCTCTACCAAGAGAGTCTTGTACAAAATATTTTTAAGGCACTTGGAAGCAGAATAAGCATTCCTATGTTTTTTTTACTGTGTGGGCATATATTCTGTAATTTGTTTTACTCACACATTCATGAAGGTTGGGAAACAGAGCAGTGAAAATGGCTGCTTTAGATATGATGCACAAAACAATTTTAAGGAAGAATCTGGAGAATTGGAGGAGAATCAAATGTTATAATAATGGAAAGGCTAAGAAAGTATGACTTTATTCATTGATGAAGAAAAAAAAATATTCATTGATAAAAACATCCTCAATCTGTGAATATTTCAGTATGTCTGTAACTGTATGCAAATGTTGTCACACGAAAGGGAAGTACCACTGTATATAAATTAGAAAAMAGTGTATTATTCTAGTATCATTGGAAGTGAAAGTGTTAGCACAATAAGTTACCTCAGGATCACTTTATTTCTGTTAATGACAGAGAAAATACAATTGAAGTTATACATCCAATCCAAAGTTCTTTAAACAGAGAGAATTGAGATTCTGTGGGACACTTTTAAATAACAGATTTAGAATAAGGTGTTCATATTTTTAAAAAATKGACAATACTTCACAATTTGTTTATGAAACATTAGGTAATCACAATTCATCAGAAAGTCAAACGCCAGTTTTTCTATGCAAGCTTCATATTTGGGACAGATATATTTCTGGGTTTGTTTTGTTGTTTTTTTTTTTTTCTGGGTCAGAGGAAGGGGTAGTGTTTCGTTATAAGTCACACACAAAAGCAGATGGGTTTTCATGTTGCTTTAAGGTTTTTTCCTCATTGAAGCCCAATTTGAAATTCTGTCTATTTTTAAGCTACTCTCTACAAATAATACAGAGCCCTATTTTTATGGTTCTGTGGTCAGCACAGTAGTGACTCACGGAATAGTCACCGTGCCTGATGTTGGTAATAGGCAAACAGTGTCCAGAGTAATTAGWGTTTGCAGGGACAAGATTCTTGTATTATAAATTGATTTGGATTTGCAGTACATATTCTATAAGAACCGGTGAGGAACTGATATTTGATTTCTTTTTTTCAGCAAATAACTCTTTTTGTTATCAGGAGATTCCTAGAGTCAATAAAAGCAAAGCTATACTAGGAGAGAAGTAATTAAATTTTGTCATTGCAAAACTGATTTTAARCTCTACCAGTAAAAGGTCTCCAAAACTGAAGAATTATGTTTTCCATGCTTTTTCTAGCTCATCATGTGAAAGATGTTTGTGTATCTGTGTACGTATCTTGCCCAACACAACCAAATGTTCATTATTTCTGTGTTAATAATAGTATAATCAAAACATTCAAAACTATTTTTCCTAGCTCAGTTTTCCTACACTGCCAAGTTGTAAGGCATGGGGGCATTTCTCCACTTGAAGCATATGTCTTCTGGACAAAGTACAGATGTTAACATAACTAGCAAGGATGGCAGTTTTATGGATTTTTGGAGGTTGATGCCACTCTGTCTCCCAGTTTTTGTAAACAGTAAAAGGTAATGCTGTCTGTGGACATGGGAGGTAGAACTTCTCCACAGAGACTGACACAGTCTTAAAGAGGTGATTAGAGCTTGGGTAAATAGGGCCGACTAAAATAATGCCAAGAGGATAATTGTGTGGTTCATTTTTGTTCTCTTTTGTGGYGTGACCTCAGAAGATTCCAATATTCCTCAAAACAATATAAATTTGTTTGATTTCTGCACCATTCAGTATGTTGTGATGAATGTTCATCAATATTTTTTTTTTTTTTTAAATTTCTCTCCTGATTTTACTGAGCATGGGGAACCACACCAGTTTCCAGAAGTGTGTCTGCAAAGACCACTGTGATCCAGCAATTATAAATTCACTAACATTTTTTGTTCTTTTTCTGACCACATCACTTGTTTTGTTTTTTGTTTGTTTTTTTTTTCTTTCAGTTAAGGGTACACTAAATAATGTCCTCTGAAAAAAATTTTCCTGACTTCAACTCTTAAAAATTGCACCATCCCTTACATAATGAAGATCTTGTCAGTCCCATTTTGTACAGAGACAATTTGAGTCTGTTATTTGTTTGAAGTAACTTGAGCTGCCACCTTGCACATCTAAAGTGTTGTTATTGACTACTTCTGGTTAATTTTGGAATGAGGTTTTCTCAGCTGTTGGTAATTAATGAACAGCACAATACGTTCTGACTGAGCTTGGTTGCAAGACAACAAGGAAAATCCTTATTCCAGAGAAACATAAAATGGGAACTGGGGTCTGCTGTCTCTCCAGCAGCTCCCGTGGTGATAATGCAGGGTTTTCATTCTTCATGATGTTGGAAGGAAAGTTGGAGAACAGGCAAAAAGAAAGATATTCTAGCATAGATTTTGCTGCTTTGATTTCTTTGATTTGACTGAACTATGGTTCTTTAGTTGATGAAATCACTGGAAGCATGAAAAGAAAAKCAGAGGGTCACAAGCGAAGATAGCATATTGTAATGCAGATGTAAAATGCTTGTTCATGTTGGTAGAGGTTGGTTCAGGTTCTCTAAAGTAAGAAAGTCACCAAATTCTATCTGTTGTTTTCCACTGTGTGTCCAATCTTTTCACCACTTAAGGTGACTCRCTCAGATTGATGCCTTCTCCTGTAAGTGCTTGCTTTCTTTTGCTTTTTCACCTCACCTCTGACTTGAATATATCATTCAATCAAATGTTGATTTTCTTGTTTGCTTTTCCTTTCCACAACTAGTATAAATAAGYATATTGTGAGAGAAATAAAACTGAAGTTAATTTTAATTTTTTTGAACTTGGCAGCTTTTATGTGCACCACTCTTTTTATTAGCTGGGAATTACACTTCTGGCGATGTAAAAATAAGAACAATTGGATGGGACAAATAAATAATTTTGACCTTTATATACCTTCCATGTGTTAAAAATTTGACAGAATGAAAGCAAGGATGACAAATTGTTGGGAAAAAACAGTTATGGTATATGAAATAATAATTTTCCTTTTGTGGTTTTTTTTTTTTTTTTTTTTTTCCCAGAGTTAGATAAGAAGTCTTGATAGGGTTCTGTAATTGCTTCATTTTTTAAAAGCCATTGTAAATGATTTGAGCTTTGAGAAAAAAAATATCTTGTCAATCTCTTCTTTTGTGTTCTTTTCCTCTGCTTCCACTATCCACTTCAAGGCTTTTATTTTCCCTGCTAAGCAAAGTGCCCAGAAGCCAAGGGAGTAAAGCAGGGTTGCTCAGGTCTTTTCTAGGGGAGTGTCAATGGCTGCTCTGGGAATGAGACATTTCTGACACTCAGTAATGGTTATGTTCCAAATGCTTCGTGTCATCATGTCATCGACTTCATATCAGAGAGGCGTGCTTCAAAACAYGAGCTGAGGCTGAGCACACTGGTTTGCAGTGACAGGAAAATAMGCAGAAAAATAATAACTTAGTATCTGCTTTCTTTTCTGCTTTTCCATCTCATGATTTTTAGTCAAAATACATGTGTATCTTACCTTTGACAGGATTGTGTACTGCTGTGCAAAATACCACCTGTTAGCAATTTATATCTTTGTGACTCACAGTGGAAATATTGTTATGTATCAAAAGAAATAAAATATTATGGAAGAAATGAAATATGGTGTTACTTTGGGTTTCTCCAAATTATAGATTTTCTTTTGAGGTTGTTTTTAAAAATGTCTATTATTTTTTAAAGCTTGAAAGTAATATTCTTATATAGCTTTCTGTTACTTTGGATTATAAGTACTACAATGAATATATATTTATTGTTATATTTCTTCATAGATATTTCATTGATCATAACACAGAAGAAGATAGGTATTTCACCATTGATGCTAGTACTGGGACCATTAAGACTGCCAAGATCTTTGACAGAGAGGAGACACCTTGGTACAACATCACAGTGGCCGCTTCTGAGATAGGTAAATGATTTATTTGGCACATGGTATGGAAAATAAAATTAGAAAGGAAAATAATCACTTTCAGATTTTAAGAAAGACTATCTTAATATGTTATGTTTTTTTTCAAGCTAGTGGGTTTTTAGCTAGTCTGGACAAAGAAGAGCTTTCTCTGTGTGTGTGAATATTCCAGCTCCACAGAACAATTAAACTAAATGTCACATGCCTATGTGATTCCACCTGTGTAAATTAGCCATGTTTCTCTGCATGGTGCAGAAGGCTGCCAATTTACCCAACAACATTTCTGAGCATTCAGTGTCCTTAAATCAACAGCTTATCTCATTTATGTTTCATAGTTCATAATTTCACATGACTTAGAAGTTAAGACTATATATTACTGTCTGGGAAATTCATCTTTCCATCTTGTATCTACTATCAACTSTTTTACTGAGTTGGATGCTAAATCTGTGTGCAGTTTAATTTATTRCTAACAGATGCCTAGTAGTTGCTGATTATATCTCTGGCCTTTTAAAAGATAAATTGCCAAGTAAAAATGCAATAAATATTTACCTGTGCATTTGAAAGTACTCTAAYTTTGATGAATTTCCATTACCTCAGATAACCCCTGCAATAATCAAAAAACATCTTGCTGAATAGCCCGAGATAAATATTTCTACATGAGGCAAGGACAGTTTAAAGAACTTTTCAGTTAGCCTTTTTATTTCTGTACTGYCACAGTTTTAAATTTAAAAAAACTGAACAAGGCAAATAAAGAAAGAAAAAATCCCATCCTGAATCAGCAGATTTAGTTCTCCTAAACATGATTTGTGATACTGCCTTTCAGTGGCAGTGATTTTGATCAAAACTGTGAAATACTTTTATGCTTATTTAGTTATCTTAATTTTTTTTTTCATTCATTTTTTTAATGACAAAATGCAGGTTTTACCTTCAACAGATTCCACTGGCATTACTGAGCCTGGTCTGCTTTCAACTGTTTCATCTCTGGGTTAAAATGTAATCTGTTCTGGCACTACATCACTAGAACAATGGACAGAATAAACAGTATGAAYATATTTTGTAAGGACAACAAATGGTTTCTTATTACTGTATGTACTTACTTTCACAACTAAATTGAGATTTTGAGCTAAGTACATTTGTATAGTAAATAATAGGATCTAGAATTTTATTATTAGCTCTTTGAAAAAGTAAACACACTCATGTGTGCTTGACAGTGTCTTTGTATATAAGATGTGTTATTTCAATGCAGAATGAAATAAAATATAATTAAAGCCTAATCATAAGCAGGTGCATAGTGTTAATTCAAAAAAAGATTTAAAAGCTACTTTGGGGCACTGWAAAAAGTAGCCATGAGTCCTTTTTTGGAAACCATTGAAATGTAATTATTTCCAGGAGGAAATCTCAGTAGCATAAAATTTAAACACAACTTCTTACAAATTATTTATTTCACATAATCCAAAGAGTGCTGGTATGGGGTTGGAAAAAMAAATAAATCCATAGTGTCAGTTGGAAAAAAAAACAGTTATGAGAAAAGGAAGAGACAGTAGTGAAGAAATGGATGACAGACAAACTGACAGGCAGCCTAAATGACAGACAGCCTTTCCTTCTGTCTGTTTCCTCAGCCATTTTCTTATCTATACTAATTTGAAATCATAACACTGTTGTTCTCTTCCAAGTCCATTGTGAAATTAGTAATTGAATTTATGGTGGAGCAAGGAGAATGCGTTGTGTATGGCCAAAGCTCTTTCTTTAAGTCCTATCCATCCYATCTGCAGTCTTTTATGGTCTTTTGCTTTCAAGTCCATGCCCGTGGTATTACAGAACTAAGACTAAAGCTAAAAATCAGGTCAAACACTATGATCAAAGTGTTATTTAGCTGTGGGAGTGAGATTCTTCAAATTTATCTGAAACAGCAGAAGGCATTTGCAGCTTCTGACACCATTTGCTTAGCCAGGAACACAGCAGAACCTGCAAGGTCCATAAAGATTGTGCCCCTTCAACATGAAGAGGTGCTCTGAAGGTATAAAGTATTGGTTGTAGTTAATTTCTTCAAGTGTTTTCCTCTCTTGTCTTCGTGAGGCATTGCCCTGATACAGTTCAGTTTCTACTGATCATCCTTTTAGCTGCTATTTGTAACCAGGCTTATTTTACATAAATGAAATTTAGCTTCAGCATCATAATTCTACCCCCAAATGTATGATATCTTGATGCTTCATCCCTGTTCTTTCTGAATCTTTCATAAGGCATTTACTTTCACTTTTTATCTCAGTATGTGACAAATACTCTGCATTGGTCCAAAGTYCTCTCAGAAATCAGTGGAAGTCCTACCACTTTTGGTCTGTGGGAGTAACACTGGTGTAATAATCAGGGTTTTTTTTTCTGCTTGTGCTATTACTTCTTAAAGCACACCATTACTATAAAAATGAATGGGCAATCTTTTTTTTTTTTTCTTTCACATTCATTGTTTTT
Organism: Malurus melanocephalus; assembly: GCF_030028575.1. Classification (NCBI taxonomy): domain Eukaryota; kingdom Metazoa; phylum Chordata; class Aves; order Passeriformes; family Maluridae; genus Malurus; species Malurus melanocephalus. The sequence continues at coordinate 3,490,245 of NW_026623257.1, read as the reverse complement.
AAACAGCATACAGTGAGGAAGAGTGGAATTTTGGTGTCCAGAAGCTTCTATTTTGCTTGCTTCAGTATTGGTGCTCCTTGAAATCTCTTTGTGGTATTAGGGAATAAGATGATAAAGCTGAAGGGTCTACAGACTAAATCTGGGGCAGGGGAAATGAGTAGTAGTGGTGGTGGTAGTAGTAATAGTAGTAGTAGTAGTAGTAGTAGTAGTAGTAGTAGTAGTGGTAGTAGTAGTAGTAGTAGTAGTAGTTGTGATATTTAAAAGTATGGTTTCACATAGAATTTCTATCATTCATTGACCTATTAGTACTCTCTGAAAAATTTATAAAAGTCTATTTGGAAAAGGGAGAAGTTAGAATTTGCTTGGCTCTAGTACAGGTATTTGAACAAGACTTTGACTAGAGTAATGAGAACAGGAAAATACAGGGCAAGTGCACAATGTTTTATAACAGATTAAAGACTGATTTAGAGGAATGAAATACAGTCMTAGTAATGCAGAAAAGACAGTCTCTCCCTTTGGAAGTGGAAAAAGTTAAGGCTGAGCTATTTTAAGTACTAGTGTGGAATCTGTCAATTAGAATTCATTATAATGATAGCACTCAATGATAGGAAGTGATTCAAATTCCAAAATTACCTCCCTAGATGGTAAGAATTAAGACAAGGAGAGATTCATGTAAGAACAAGGCACATAGAAGTACAGGCCAGAGAAATTAAGGGTGAAGTGGCTTGAAAATTGTCTGAAATGGCTGGTTCAAAGGGCTGTAACCACAGTGTGGCTGCAGTACAGTCACTGGGAAGTATTCCCAGTGTTTTATACAGGATGCAATACTGTTTAATACGTTCATTAGAGGCATGGTTGGTGGAAGAGGGTCCACTGCTCAGCCAGTTTGCAAATGCCACAAAACTGGGGTCATGGCTGATACCTCCAACTATCATGTGGACAACCAGAAAGATCTCAACAGGCTGGAGAAAYRGGTGGACAGGAAATCTCACAAAGATTTAATAACAGGAAATGCAAAGTCCGGCACTTGGACAGGAATAATCCTAAGCACCAGTTCACATGCAGGGCCAGCTGAATGGAGAGCAACTTCTGAAAGAAGGATGTGGAGATCCTGGTGGATGAAAGCTGAACGAGAGCCAGCGATGTGCCATTGTGACAAAGAGGGACAATGACATTCCATACGGGATGAAGAAGCATGGTCAGCATGCTAAGAGAGGTGATCCTTCCCCTCCATACAGCCCTGTGAGACCACATGAGGAATGCTGCCTGATCTGGGCTCCAGAGACATGGACATACTGGACTAAGTGCACTGAAGGGGCATGAAATCATTAAGGACTGGAGTATCTCTCATACGAGGAGAGGCTGAAAAACCTGGAACTGTTCAGCCTGGAGAAGTGAAGGCTCAGAAGGAGTTTATCAGTGTTTTTAAATAACTCTTAAAGAAGAGTTTAAAAAGTGAGTAAAGATGACCAATATGAGGAAAGACTCATCTGAGTAGTACACAGTGAAGTAACAGGAGACAATATGGACAAGTTGAAATATGGAAATTCCATTTAAAACAAATAAGAAAAATGGTTTTACTGTGCAATTAATCAAAAATTAGGACTGATCACACTGAGAGGTTGTAGATTMTTTATCTTGGAGATACTAAAAATCCAACTGGACATGGCCCAGAGCAATGTATGCCTGCTTTGAGCAGAGGAGTTTGACATGCAGATCTACACTGATGCCTTCAAAATCAATGTTTCTGTGATTTTTTGATACTGGGAACTGTTTTGAATATGGAGAAGAAAACAAAGAAAACAGAGGAAACCAGTTTCTAGATACATTTTTCAGATTATGTTAATATCAAAACAATTTTATGGAGTTCATAAMATGCTGGACATTTCGATGGATAATAACTGTGCTTCTAATAAGAAATGTGATTTCTTGAAAGCAAGATAAATGCTTRTATTTCAACAATTTTAAAGGTACTTTCTACCAGGAAGTTTTTTGCATATTTGTCTTACACAGCTGGTTATCCTATTAGTGTGCAAAATGGATTGCTGGGTTTACTAGATCATCAATAATTTTGGGGTGAAGTTGTCGTGCTCCCGAGTGTCTCCAAAATGGTCTGCAATGGCTGAAAATGGAAAATCAGGCAATTTTCCACTATTTGCTTGAAAGACCAGCTTGAATATAATGGTGAAAAAACTTCRAAGGTTTGATAAACAGTTTCTAATTTGTAAAGCTGTGGAGAGGCTGTACAGAACAGGAAAACTGAAGTTACAATGTTCCTGCCAGGTTCTGTCAGATCACTCAGACTCAACAAAATGCTACCAAGAGACAACAAAAAATGACCACATGAAAGGATACTGTATACACAGAGCTTTGATACTGTAATGGATTAGAAATCAAAACACTGAWGGGACTTCATTATGTAGCTGATTATACRGAGAAAAAAACAARCAATCAAACAAACAAACAAAAMCAAAAACAAAAACAAATGTTATCTCCAAGGTATTATACAAAATCAGATATTGGGGAAAAAAACCCAGTCAAACAGATATATTTGTCTCTGTTTATATATCTTCTGTGTTTACTTTGCCATGCATATCCCTCATATTTTGTCAGGGGAAACAATACTAAAGTGTTGAGTTAGAGCAGCACTTCATTGACAAAATATGCAATACCCGATGTGCTATTGAAAAGACACCAGGAAAATCCAGTCATTGCAAAAAAGTACTCAAAGAAATAAGTTTCAGACATATTTTCATAGAGTGCCAACAAACCCTGTTCCAAATTAGAATATGGGAAAAGCCACTATAASTCAGAAGAATAAATATTTGGAACAGTTATTTTGCAAGAATTAGAGTTTGAAAACATTAAAGTGTCTTTTCTAATTATAAAATAATTGTTTTAAAGTAAGTCTTGGTAAAAACAATAACAGGAAAATAAARTTACATAATTCAGAGGAAAACAGGATTCACAGAGACAAATAATAATTTGCAGCAGTGAAATATAAAATCCTTTGAGATGCTGGATAATGGAAGTCCCATAATTACATCAAACAAACAGATAAAGTGCATTGTTATAGGGAGGTGTGGTTATATCTCTTCTTTAGCATCACAGAGGTATTGCTGCTCATATTAAGATCATTAAACAGCAAGTAATGAGAAGAATTTGACAGTTCTTTCTCACATTCTATGGCTGCAGAAAAGGCTTTACCAAGACTTTGGAAAGATATTAAAATATATTACTCCTGGTAGCACTACATGAGACTGTCATGGAGAAGGATAACTGAAGCTAGAGGGGAGGAATCAAGTATACACAGTAGCCCTRTTAATGCTATTAAAAGATATGCTGATTTATTTTATAAAAATTGAAATCAAAAGACAAAAATACACCATTCATTTCCATTTATTTTGAAACACATGAAAGAAACATATTCATTGCCTGAAGGAAATAAATCTTTGGAGGAATAGCTTCCTGGCATATAGCATTGAARGTAAAGAACAAGAATTTATGATAATTTATTTTCTCATTTGAAATTTTTCACATACCCAAGAATAATCCTTAATATTTTGTTTCAAATAATTAGTTTTTAGAAAATGTTTAAGAAAGAACATTTTAGAAAATGTTTTCTAAATGTTTTAGAAAATCTTTAAGAAAGTAATCTAAATCAGAACAAATGCTGTTGTAGTTTTATAATCTCCTTACCTTTTGTATCTGGTGGGCAGCAGAATGATTGTTTAATATCAGTGAGTTTGTTGCTAGATTTGTGTCTCAGTTTTTATTTGAAGGGGTTTTTTTTCGTACAATATGAAAAATCATCATAGTGTCTTTTGGTCTCAATTTCTTCTTCAGAACTTCACTTTTTTACTAGTGAGAGCGGGACACAGTCCAAACTGGTACCCTGTCCAAACTTACAAATGACACACAGTTTACTTTCAGCTTTGGCAACGTGCCTACTAATGCATCACAACAGTATGAATTTATAGCATCAAAGAATCATTAAGTTTGGCAAAGACTTCTAGGGTCATTGAATCCAACCATTTAGCCTGGAGAAAGGAGAAGATGTTTCTCTCTACCACTGCCTGAAAGGAGGTTGCAGCAAGGTGGAGATTCATCTTTTCAACCAAGTAACAAGCAATAGGACCAGAGGAAATGGTTTTACATTGTACCAGGGGTATTTTCATCTTGATATTGAGAAAAATTTCTTCACTGGCAGGGTGGTCAGGCACTGGAACAGGCTGCCCAGAGAAGTGGTGCAATAAATGAAAGTATTCAAAAATCATGTGGATGAAGCAGCATATGCTGTTCTCTTAAATGTACTTATCAATGCAGTAAGGAAAGCCTACAAAAAAAGGTATTTAAAAAAATTCCAGCAGTTGTTGAAGGGCAGTTAGTTGTTCATCCAGTTCAAGAAGTGATGCTTTTAATTCCAATTTCAATGCTTATTCCCTATTTATACTGGTTTAATCACTGGGYTCTGGACATGCTGGATTTTCTTCTCCTGTCTCTTTGGGAAAAGCTATGATGAGGATACTCACACATCATCATCTGAAGATGGTATMGGGTATGGCTCTTCTTGGCTACCAAAGTGACCAGAGAAGGGATAGACTTTGGAATCATGTGGCATTTAKGTCCCTGTTTGAAGCTTTATGACTCAGTAACAGAATCTGAAAATGGGCATTTCTGGCCACAGAACTGATATATTTTCATATGCCCTGTTCTWATCAGGAGGTCAACACCAACACTGTCTGCGAGTTGCAGAATTTTGCTTGAATTAAGGCACAAGGGGCTTTCCAACTTGAAAGCTCTAAATGTTTTCAGTCTACYGCAATGCTATGATTATTGCTGTTGCCTCTGTAGCTACTGCTGCTGTCACTACTACTATGATCCTAGAGAGGTGAGCAGTGCCTTCAGCTTCGTGTTCGTTAGTGAAAAGCTAAATTTTGCTACGAGGAACAAAAATAAAAACATTTGCTATTCAACTTCAGGTAACATTATTTAGAAGCAACCACTTCCTAAAAAAAAAGCACACTGGAACATTACACTTATGCCTAGWTTCTGCATAATTTTCTCCTTGCCAGAGAATTTAGTTTATCATATTTACACCATCCTCAATTAAACTTGGTGTTTTATGAATATTTCCATTTTAACTTGCATTTTTAGACATTCTTTCATTGCTTTAGCTTTGTTCTGGTGGCATATTTTACCCCTCCTAGTCTGTTTATTCTTCCAGATTTTTAAAACTAATCTTGACTAGAGAAGTGTGATGAGTGCTTTGTACTTGTCTTTAATGGTAAAGTGAACTAGTTGAATTTCCTAAGTATTGGTCTGCCTTGTAAAGTCTTGAAAAGATTTCAAAATGGACTTACAGAATAAACAGTTATGAACCAGTCTATAGTTAGCTACCATTCTAACTTTAAAAAAAAAAAAAAAAAAAAAAAAAAAAAAAAAAAAAAAAAAAAAAAAAAAAAAAAAAAAAAAAAAAAAAAAAAAAAAAAAAAAAATTGAAAAAATCTGAGAAAACAAAACCAAACAAGTAAAGAGCAAATAAACCTACAAAAGATTGTTGATGTTAGGACTTCTATCTATTCAGATAGAATTTATTTTCATAAAGCATATGGGAATTTTGTTAAAGTGAAAAGGAATTCTCAGACATCAGTAAATGGATTAAAAAAAAAAAAACTCTTCTTAAATAGGGCTTTTAAAGTTTACCYACAGAAACTAATGTGAGAGAGGATTCAAGGCTTCACATTGGCTCTTGATAGGGTCTTCTGTAAATGTATAGTGAATTTGCCAATGGAGAATCTGATAATGAAATTGATTCACTTTTCAGATGTTTAGTATTCTGGAAAAAGAACTGTTTATTCTGGGAAAAGTCTCGAGCATAAGAAAACAAGTCCCTAGCACAGGTGAATCAGAGCAATGTTTCTGCTTYGGTTACCCCTTAAAACAGAGAGCATTCACTTTGAAAAATCTACACTTGAGGCATAATGCTAATGGGACAGAGAATATTGTGTAATGCACAGGCTTGAAATACACGTCAATACCAATTATCTTAAAAACTGAAAATCTGCCAAACTGCTGCAAGAAATTTGTCTGATTAAGAAAAATGAACTATTAAAASTGCAAGTTATTAGAGAAGTTTGGAGATTACAGGTGAATTATAGATTTGAAAAAGATTGGAATCTATGCTGATTCTTGAAAACAAAAAAGAAAAAAAAAAAWAAGAGAAAGGAAAATTGTATTTTCTTGTGTTTCCTTCAAATCCTTCTCATTTTCTTCCCCCATTATAAACTGTTGCCACCTTGCATGCAAATCTATGTTGTATGCACACTCTTCAAGTCTGTTTTTGTAAGTGGTGTTAATACTGTACCCATTAGCATTTTGTAGTGAGTAGCCTGTCAGTATGGAAATTTGCCTGCAAATGTCAGTGATCCCATGAGATACCAGCTTCCAGARAGTTATTTATATTACCTTGTGCATGAAGAGCTCTTTCAAACTGATGAGGTATTTATAAATTCTTGTACTGCAAAACAGCAGCAGTTTTACCTTTTCTGCAAAAGGAAAAAAAAAGGTAAAGTTTCTTAATTTCTTAAAATCTTTCTGTAAAACTGCTGCAAATCTGACTAGAGTAAGGCTGCTCTGGGTAGTAATGATAGGCATTCAAGAGGACACATTCAAGGTGGGGCAAAGGGGACTGCAACACGGTACTGAAACAAAAGTATTTAACCATTTTTTGCCACACACTGGACTAAAAAGTTTAATTTTTCCTTCCCCAGTAGCTATTCCAAACATTCCAGATGTACAGAGCAGTCTTTTATCTGTGGTACCCTCTGCCCTGTCCTCTTCCTGCTTTTTTGCTCCCTTCCTCTCAGATGTAATATGCCCCCTTAAACCTTTGAAGATGGCCCTGCTTTGAGCTGGAAACTGGACCAGTGACCTCTACAAGTCCSTTTCAACTAAGATTTTTCAGTGATCCTATTATTATCTAATATTCACAATTTTTATTGCCTTCTCTCTAAAACTCTTCTTATTTTTTTCTGTAGAATTAATATCTTCAAATTCTTCATTCTATTTTATTAAGCTCCTTCAAAATGGATTTATTCATCTTTGACCCTTTATAGTGATCTCTGCCTTCCTCCTATAGCTCCTTGCTATACTTTGTGTCCTCTCTTTATATGCATTGTGTCCTTGCTTCCATGTATACCACTTCTAGTTCATATACCAAACAAATTATGTGCAAGAACCTCCCCAAAAAAGTCTCAAAATCAAAGTTTCTTTGGCCCATAGATATAATGTTCTGTAATTGCAACTACAGGATTTTTGTAATTTCATTGTCTGATTACGTTGACAGAGGAAGTTACCTAAACGAGTTATTAGTGATATTTAAGTGAGCAGGAAGAAAAGCTAAATATCTACTGTTGTGCTGTTCTGCACAATCTCTTGACCTAGCTGSAAGAAAGGAACAAACATATTTTTGTGTTAATACTCATGCTGCAAATGTTCTCCTGGAGAGAAGATTGCTTCCTTTAGAAATAACARCAAAGGTAGATAAATGGTTCCCTTCTCCCAAATACTTAGTGGACAGCCAAATGCCATTTTTCTTCTCCTTCGCTTCATACATCCCTGGCATTTGACTTTCCTCAAAGTTTTCTACTAGACATGTGGGAAAAAGTGAATTAAAATCTTCATGTGAATATACACATATCAGTTAAAAAGAGAATGTGCAAAATCTGAGGGAATGAAGAGCTGGATGCTTTGGTTAGTATCCCATGTGAAAACAGAGAAGGATAGATCTCTCATTTGTTAAATAAACTTGAACATTCTCATATATTCTTTCATTGTGAATCTACATCTCTGGTTGCTTTAAAGCCAAGTATGTGTCTAATCTGTGCTTTCCAGAATTCTGAGCAGAGATCATTAAAGATGTAACAAGTATTAGGCATTTTACAAATGACCCTTTTTAACAGAAAAATGGTAGAGATTAATTGCAATCAAAATAACCACGGTGAATGAAGTTTATACTACTAATTTTTCTCTCTTTGTTTTTTTTTTTTCTTTTCTTATCGTGGGCACACACATGAACTTTTAAAATGTTGATCTATAGTACCCTGTTATTCCATTTTGTTGCAGTTGAAAGATTGACTTTACTATCTTCTGCTGTCTACTATAGTCTCATTTGATTGGTGAATGTAAAATGAAGTTTGTCATCTATGTGATTGATACTAGTATCAATCCGGAGGATATATATTATTTATTTATAGAAAGCTTAAATATATAATTATTTAAAAAAAAATAAAATTACCCTAATACTTGGAAGCAAGAACAAGGGTGTTATGGGTTGAAAAAAATTGTGGGTTTTTTTTGTTTTTTTTTTTTTTTTTTGCATTTTGAAATGGAAAGTGGAAAGTATTGCTCTTTGAAAGGATTCTATTTATTGTGCTTTTTTGAGGATGAAATTTTTCTGAGGGGCCACTCTCGAAAATATCATAGATCACTGCCTAAGACATTGTTATTTAAACATTGCTTTCTTCCTGCAAATCCAGACTCACTTCTGCTAAACTTGTTTTCTTTTCTTCTGCTGAAGCCAGACACTCTAACTATTATATGAAATTGCACAGTAACTTGTGAGAAACCTGAACTCAAGCTTTGGAAAGACTTATATGTACCTATGCATTCATATTTTATTATTATATTTGCATTTTATTTTCTAAACTCTTTAGGGAACTGTGGAAAAGAAAAATGCTTTAATATTTTTTGTATTAGATTTAATTCAATACTAGGATGACACTTTAACATTTRTTTCCAAACAATTGATCATTTCTTAGCATACAGTGTGACAGTATAAGTCCAGCAGCTTTCTTCCTCTTCATTTCCAGAGTAACTTATATTTGATTTAAGTGACTTAAGAATCATAACCACTTTTTTAAAAGCTGTTTTTTTTCAAAGCAGTTAATGAAGCACAAGAAACATCTTTTAGTCTGTTGTTGCCTATGTTTCTGTAGCTGCATCCAGTTTTCATCTAGTTATTGTGTTAATAAACCACTTTTAAATTGAGGATGACATGGAATATTGAATATTTCAAAAGGCTTAATATCATCCTGTGTGTTTTGCAGACAACCCTGGGCTAGTGAGCCACGTTCCAGTTGGTGTTAGAATCCTGGACGTCAACGACAATCTTCCAGAGCTTGCCAGAGATTATGATGTAGTCGTCTGTGAAAATACAAAGCCTGGTCAGGTAACTCTCACAGCTATATTTCTTCCAGTAATAAAGAATAATTACTTTGTTAATGTCACATGTGTCAGAAGTGTGGAGCATATCATTCTTTTTGATTTCATTTTAGCATTTTGCATTTGATTGAAATTTTAATTGCATTAGGCAGAAGGGAGAAGATTTTGGCATTTGTTCAATATCTCTTTCTTCCTGCTGCAAAACAAAATACTCAAACTATCTTCTATAAAGACAGGTAAAACTTTACTCCTGTCAGATAAAGGACAGAATTTGACAAGCCACTATCCTGAACACAGTGAATGAAGTAGATTTAACATTTCCCATCAGAGTGCCTCATAGTAGCAATGTTTCAAACACAGCTCACTGGAATGGCTGGTGAGCATGGCTCACATCCTCGCTGTTTGCGCATTGGCTGACCTTGTCTATGCAGGGTCATTACACAAAGGATCTTCAATGGATTTTTCACAACTATGAGCGTGGGGAGAGTCAGATCTGAGACTGAATAGATGAATCATATTCCAGGCACTGCTCCTGTGATTGATGCACTTCATTGCAGTCCAGGCTTTGACAATTTTGCCAAGTGCTTTCACTTTTCTGCATAGATTAAGTTTTTACCCACAATGCTATCCTTGTTTTGCATTATTGCACAGGTTGCATGCAATATCTTTTCCTGAAGAATATAAATCCTTAAACACAATATACACAAATACATAGTGACATATTTCTGTTTTTAAATCTGAGACTATAAAAATGCCATGCTTTGTCTGACTAAAGGYTGATCAAAGTTATCTTCASTSGCTGGCACCTGAAGGACAGTATAAGAACATGACAARKGTGTGTGGTACTTACCAYAAGTATTTCCCWGGTATCAMATCATTTGCAGGTCACTTCCTGATSCAAATGKGGTTTTCCTAYTTTYAATWSTCCTTTAATAACCATCTCATATGAACCTGTCTTGCTTTTCCTACAACAAACATAAACTTTTTTGRTATCTGCTACCTCAYGCACCAAGGAATTTTGCAGTTTAATTGAATGCTTCAATAAGACCTAGCCTTTTTTTTTTTTTTTTTAATCTTTCCATACTGTTTTCAATTGGGACTGTCTTCTCTCCTGGGAGAGAAAGAGGGAGTTGATCCCTATTTATTATTGATGAAACATGCATAAATCTCTAGCATATCGTCCCTTCGATGTCTCTTGTCCAGACTGAGTGAGTCCCACTTAACTGGGGCTATCCATGATAAAGCCCTTCCAGACATTTGATCATTCATCTTTTCCTCCTTTAAACTTTCTCCAATTCCTCTCTATTCACCTTGAGACAGAATCAAGATTCAAGATGCAGGTATGCAGTGCTTTATAATTCTTGTAATAGTTCGTGCTTCATAACATGTGATGATTTCTGCTTTGATCATTAATACTTTCATAGCAATTTCTAAGAGTGGCTTTGCTTTTCAACCACTAGTAAGCACAGAGTGCAAAAAAACTTCCTGCCTTAACACCAGTATCATTAGTGGTAATACCCATATCAGAGGTCACCATCATGTGTGTGAAGCTAAGGCTTTGTGTATAATTACAGGTGTCTTTGTATTGCCTGGCTGCTGAATATTGGAAGGTCTTTAATGTCAGCTCTCCCTCTTTTCTTCTTTGAAAAGTTCAATATTATAAGTAGATTTGGTGGGCTGATAATYGTACTCTTCATAAGACATTTTTTATTACATTGACCAACAAGTGRCCTAGCATAAGCAGGAAATCACTGTGACTTTCTGTCCTTGTGGAATAGACAATTTACAGAAGAGACCCTATTTCCTGTCTTTAGACAAATTAGGTGTGCAAGGACCCTCCCTATTATCTAATGACTGCATGGTTTTCTTCAGTGCTCTTATTGAAACACCTCATTTAAAGCCCTGGAAAATTTAAGTAGGTGTGTCTATCAACTGAATATCTCTTATTAAATGCTTATAAAGCAAAAATAATGGTCCGAGAACATCCAATAAAGACAAATATGGAAAAACAAAAAAAGAATTTTAACAAATTAATGTGAAAAAAATATTTTTTAAACATTGATTGCAATAGCTTTCATTTTTTTCTGATATCTTTTAAAGCATTAATTGCAATAGCTATCATTTTTTTTCTGATATCTTTTACGTTATATAATTTAACAATAAATGTAAATTGTTGTAACCAATAATAAGGTTAAGTATGCAGTGACGCTATCTCAGAATTGTTCTTTGCTGGATCTGTTGTTGCTGGTGAGTAGCTAATATTTCATAGCAAATTTTAAATTCTCCAACAGTTTTCCAAATGATAATTCATAGGCGTGGTCTTTAAGGGATACAATAGTATTTGCTCACTATTTGGGTCAGCCTTGTATTTTCCCCTGAGCTGCTCTTGCAAGTTTGAATGACTCCAGACCAAGGCAAAGCTATAGTTTAACACCAAGATTAATTGCTACCACRAGGCACTCTAAAAGCAGTAGTTTAATGCCAAAGGCTGGACCAGCTTCCTGTTGTATTCTACAGCTAACAGGACTGCTTTACATTTATGAAATGAAAGTATTTTTTCCTCACATTTCATAGCAAGGTTTCAGATAAATTGTGACAATTGTGCACTATACAAAAGCCAAAACAAAACACATAAGTATGTGGTTTTTGCTCAGAAGATGTTACTGTATAGTCTAAGGAAAGAAATAAATAAGATGGTGTTCAACAAATATTAGGGRCAAATAAATGGATTACAGAACAATGCAATTGTTAATGCAAGCATTAATTCCATATACTAAAAAGTGTTCCCAGTCGAGTAGTTGTGAATCACTGCAAAAGCAGTACAACTTTGAGTTATCCATCATCCTGTGTTTCGTAAGACTTATCCTCAAGAACAAATTCTGTACTACGGGGGCATCTGCTTGACTTAGACTTCCAGGCTGCACTGTCCTGCAAGACTCATTATTTCTGTCCTCAGCACATCTATTTTGAAATTACTGAGTGAGAGATAAACTAACCAGTAGATTGTCACTGGCAGACATTTTGTGTTTGCTTKTTTGTCATCAGAAGAGGCTTCTATGAAGAGAAATCACAGTATCATCTGATTGCAGAGCCTCTGTCTCCTGCTTCTTTTTGCCTCCGTTGTTCTACTTTTTGCATAAAAAAACCCCAAATGCTTAAGGCCTAAGCCTAAATGACCAGTCCTGACGGATGTAGAAATGAAAATGCATATGAGAAGATGATAATTTCCATGCTGAAGTGACAGCTTTAGTCACTTCGTAATGATATAGTTGAGCAGATAGACCAAGTTCCTACAACAGATTCCAAGTGAAGCCTGCTAGATATTATATATTAAAGCAGATAAATAACTGTGATTTGATCTTAAATAACATTCAGACTTGGGGAATACTGACTTGTAGACATATACTGATTTTGTGAAAGACTGTGAAATTTAGCCAGTGTAGGAAAATTACATTTTGCCATCTTCCACAAAGGAAATTAGTGTCAGCTGGCAAGGAATGCCTCTGCTATATTTTTGYCAGGTGTATATTTACTTGTTTATTGATTTAGTCCTAAAAAGRTTCTGAGTAAAATTTAGTATGTCCTCTCTGTACTCTTCAATTAATTTTCCTCAGTTCTTGAAATTGTCTTTTCTTGACATGTCTTGCCTTCTTTACAAAAAAATAGAATAGTCCTTCAACTTCATCCTAACAGTATTGTCAGCTAGACATTATTGCAGCTGAAATTATGTGTCTATATTTTTATTTTAAACAAGTTTTGTCAGGTACATGTTAATGTCTGCTAATAGGCAGTAGTTGGCCAATTAATTAGGAAAGGGTTAATGGTACATTTTGGTGTCAAGATGACACGTAGATTTGTTTCTCACCTCTAAATGAATGTGTCAGAAATCTTTTCTGAAAGGGTCTGAGCTTTCTGTTTAGAAACAGATCTCTAAAAATGCTTTGACCTGTCCTATTAAACATGCAATGTTTATTTTCTACATGAAAAAGCATGGCTTCTATACCATCTGGTATAAAAAAGCTGTACTTTTTACATGCATTTGTGAATTCAGGGAATACTTGAACTTCCATATGCGAAATCTGGGCATATAGAAAGTATATTTTAAGTTATGAAGTTAGTCTCAAAACCAAATAATTTGAGTTGTATGGCACTGAGGCCTTGATCAAAGGTATTTTTTTTTTTGCAAAATAGCATGCTCTTGAAGCAGCATTCTGTAAAATGTCACTGAATGTTTTATGTAGCAAAGGGCAACAGGATGAAAATTTATCCACTAGGCTGTCAAATAAAAGCTGAAGGTGCATGGCAAATTGACTTATATTTCACTGAAAAGCAGCACTGAGGATTTATAAATAGTATTTAATAAAATCATATCTTTTTCTCATGGTCTTAACTGAAGTTTTTACAGATGTGTATGGTATTTAACAGTATTTTTAGTATTTGAATAATAGAAACTGATTCTTTTAAACATATTTCTACCCCACTGTTTTTGTCTTGCTTTGCTGCATACCATTTCAATATTATGTACTAAATATGTATAGCTAAGAAAATCTTATATTTCTGTGTTTACATTGTACTTTCACTAACAGTTGTGCCACCTTTGCAAAATTCAGTAGTGAAAAATTAGCTTTAGCCAAAATTTTCAACCTATATTGCCATGACTTTAGTAAAAGTCATATTCATGATTATAAGTATTTCAGATTGCTTCAAACTGATCTTACTCTGTTGCACTTCACTTAACCCCAGCTGGGGTTAACTGATCCCCATGCAGCCATTCACTCCCCCATCAGTGGGATGGGGAAGAGAATCAGAAAAGTAAAAGTGAGAGAACTTKTGGGTTGAGATAAAKGCAGTKTAATAGGTATAGCCAAAGCTGCACATGCAAGCACAGCAAAGCAAGGAAATCACCACTTCCCACAGGCAGGCAGGTGTTCAGCCATCTCCAGGAGAGCAGGGCAGCATCACATGTAGCAATGCTGACTTTGGAAGACAAACACCATCACTCCAAACATCCYTTMCTTCCTTCTTCTTCCCCCAGCTTTATAAGTGAGCATCACATCATGTGGTATGGAAAATCCTTTCAGTCAGCTGTGGTCAGCTGTCCTGGCTGTGTCCYCCCACAACTTCTCCTGCACCCCCAGCCCCCTYGCTGGTGGGGTGATAAAGGACCAGGAAAGACCCTGATGCTGTGCAAGCCCTGCTGAGCAATGACAGAAACATCTCTGTTACCAACACTTTTTCCAGAACAAATCAAAACCACAGCCCCATACCACCTACTGTGAAGAAAATTGACTCAACCCCAGCCCAAACCAGAACACGGCGTTAAAATAGATTTGTTTTGCTTCTCTTATGTGAATGGAGTAGAGAACTGTGTGGTTCAGTTTTAAAACAGACCAAACCACTAGAGCCAGCACTGTTTATGTTTCAGGTTCAGTCCAGACCAGAGCTGAACACTGAACAGAAAAATTCTTATGAAAAGAGCACTTTCCCTCCCCTTTTTATGTTTCCCTCAGGATATCTATCAGCTCTGTGCAGCAGTCTGTGTGGGCTTCACTGCCTATATCACAGGAACAACTTTTATTGGATTCCACTTTAGCACTTGAGTTTCAGGACCCAGCATGAAAATGAAAGCAGAGGTGGAAATACTGTTTGGTCCCACATTCCAAGAGCTTAGATCAATTTTAGTTGAAAGTAAATTTAAAAAACCACCAGGGCTTTTGAAGGCAAAGGTCTTGCCTTTCAAAAATACCTCTCTCACACATGGTTGCTGCATCCAGTTCTGTTCCTTTTTGGGCAAACTAAACTAAAGCCAGGAGTGGCTGCTGCTCCTCCTGTTCTGTTCTCTGGCAATTTAAAACTGATTTTTAACAGGAATTTTAAGCAGAAATATGRCAATATAGTCCTGCTATTTTAGTTAATTATTTTTCCTTACCAATATTGAAGTGCATCTAATTATTAGGGCAGAAAGCAGATGGCACTTCCCGTAGACCATCCTGCTTCAGCCTGTCTTTTGGCTCCATAAAAACAGACATTTAGCTGAAACTGTAATTCAGGAAGTCAGGAGGATGCAATGCAGATGGGGATAATCTCTGTACCAGGTCCTGACCGTATCAAAACATCAGAAAGTACAGATCCTTTAGATRCTTTTACCTGACTCTGAAATGTTGTTTCTAAAATATTTCCTGCTAGATAWGCTGAGTTAATGACCCAGTCATTTCATCTGTTGAATTCAACAACAGTCAAGTAGAAAATTAAAATAAGGTAAACTTGAGCATGCTGCTGAGATCAGGTAGTATATGGGTCAAGTTCAAATTTCAACACATTCACTGTTAATTTTTATTTCAGGTAATTCAGACTATCACTGCTACGGACAAAGATAACTCTGCAAATGGYGCAAGATTCCATTTTTCTCTTGATGAAGGGCTTTCTTTGAATCCCAACTTTACTCTAAGGAATAATGAAGGTAAAACTAATATGCAAATCCATTTTGTCTGGGATGTCTCAATTGAACAGAACAATTTCCATGCATTTCTGGACAGAAAGGGAAAATTGTAATAGGTCATCACTGAGCTGTTGGATATCATGGACACGTGTACACAATATATTGCAAACTATGAATGATCAGATATTCCATTTTGGTTCTATATTCCATTTTATTTTAACATTTGTACTTCATACATTCAGTAATGTTTTTGAAAAGTGGATTAATGAAAAATATTTCARTTGACCTACTTTTAGGTGAAGAGCACTGATGGGGTACTGTAAAGRTTATTGCCAATTAYTGCCTAAAGGAGAAAAAAAAAARKWRSMWWAAAAATTGGAATTCATGCTTACTTTTAYAGATATGACACCAAGAGCAGGTCCTTCTGTGCTTCCTGGATGATAGTCTGTTGCTTCATGCCCTTCCTAACAAAGTGTGCCTGAACATTATAATCAGAAATTCATAGCAGATAGGCCCAGGAGAAAAATCCTCAGAATCACCCAAGCAAGAATTTCTGAAAATTTTTTGAGTGAAAAAACTGTCTAACCTTTCCAAAACACAAACCTAAAGTAGCCTTGCTCTTGGTCAAGTATTACCTTGTGGTCTCCATTTTGCAACCTGATGAAAGTAAGAGTAAACTTCCAATGTTTGTCCAAGCTTGCCTCTTGAGATTTTGTATATGTGTGCATTGTGTGGTTTTCTTTCTATGTCTGTGTGGAAGTGTGTGGGATTTGCTTTATTTTACAGTTATATATTTGTAGTAGTTCCTTCTGAGATTTTACAGATCACTAGTCCTCTCTAATGCATTAACTCCATCACTAGTACATTTGGTGCATGCAGTGATATTGAAACTATTCCTTATAGATTTTTTAAAATGTTTATGTATCTTTCAAGAAGGAGGTTGTATAATCTTCCTAAAGAATCTCTTCCAGTGTTTAACTATACTTACAGCAGAAAAAAAATCATGCTATGTGTTTGGACTACATTAATACTTACATAATCTATTTTTAAAAGAGATCAATACAACATTATTATTATTATTATTATTATTATTATTATTATTATTATTACTATTATTATTATTACTATTACTATTATTACTATAAAATAATCATAAAAATAGTAGGGTAATTCATGTATTTAAAATATTCTCTAAATGACACTCCAGCCCTTTCCCAGATTAATGTATGAATCCCACTCAGGTTGTGATGGGGCATTATAGCAAAAGTCAGACTTGTTCCTGAACTGAAGGTGGTGTGCCATTATAGATTTTTGTATTTTAGTCTTAATTTCCAATAAGCTCATTGAGTATTGTGCTGTGATTGCATGTGAATGACCGTGGCCATGTTCATTTCAATGCAAGATTCTTATATCATGAACTGCTTTTGCATAGCTCTACTAAAATTATGGCTCATGACAAAGCAGATATTTTATGGGTTTGAACATATTTAAAGCTGGATCTGCATTATATGTGTTCAGTACCACATAAGTTATTTAACTACACAGATTTATAAGAGGGCAAAAACTTCTAACAATCCTTTGATACAGCAGTGTCATGCTTTGGATGGAAATATTAAGCTTTAAATGGAAATACACACCTTTGGATAGAAGGACTTGCTGCTTCTTGTTTCTTCCCCAAGAACGGCGAGTAATGACTTAGCAATCAACAGCTGAAAGCAGTGTTTGGAATATCCTAGATTGGATTTGACAGGGGGAAGTAGAGGAAGGAGCTGAAAAAAATGTCTTTTAAGGTAAAGGGCTATTGTGCATTATGCTTTTATTTCACCTAAGGAAGTACAAAGTCATRCACTTCCCATAGCATTTTGTGTAAAGCTTCTCACACCTACAGAGACTCCAATAATGCAACTTCCAAATTGGCCATATAATTAAAAAAATGACCAATTAACTCAAATAATAAAAATAATTTATCTTAAAAACAAACGCTTTGTTATGATTTTGCTTGGTACAAGACCCTTTGAATGTATTGTTTAAACACTGTACTTTATTAGGGACCTTTTCTTTGTGATATAATCTATACATAAAGTATCACTGAAACACCTATGAAGTGCATTCACAATATGCAATTATCTAGCATTTACAAGTTTCCTATTTCTTATGTACTTCTGTTGAGAAACAGATTTTCTCTTGTTTTCTATTCTAGGAAAAAGCTGAGAGAAGGTGGGCAGAAAAGGCTTTTCTTAGGTCTGTGACAAGATTGCACTTTTGAAAACTCATGTTTTTGAGCATCAGATGTTAAAAGTACTCAGAATGCTTTTAACAGAAGACAACTGCTATTTTTACCTCTGGATTTCCAAATTCTGTATGGGCCTGCATTCTTGGAGGGGTTTATTTCTTTGTTTTTTTGTTATGTTACGTTTTTAAAGAAAAAGCCTACTAAAATGGCCTTAGGAGAATTTTTAGTAATGATAATTTTTTTTCAGAATGATAAAACCCAAATTTCTTATGTCACGTAGAAAGTGGTTCTCAATAGTAGCTGTAGGTAACTATGTTTCTTTTGTAGTCACCTTCTAATACAGTCATCCTCTCTTATTTCTTCAGGAAAAAGGTATAATTTCACAAAAATACCAGTAGATATTCTCTTCCCTTGTTTTCATAGCCCCAAACAACAAAGATTTGTTCTYTGACTCCAAAAAGACTTTTGCATAAATATACCCCTGCTCCTTGATTACCCACAGACTCCACAGCAGTGGAACCAGTTCTTACTGATTCTTAAAATATTTATGCTTTACCTGTGCACTTTGGCTAAAATCTAGGGCTTGTACAAGAATAAGAGTCTGTAGTTTGTCCCTGTCTACCTGCTTCCATGCAGCAGTGTACAATCCCAGCATATCTATGATTCAGGTCAATAATTACTCCATGGCTGTAGCAGACTACATGGGTATTAAAGCCTCAGTCCAGAAAATGGATCATTTGACCAGTTAAACTTTTATCTCTTGGGCCTGAACTTGTGCATTTTCTAAACTGAAATCTCCACTATATTAAATCTCTGTTTGTGGAATATTTATCCTCACAATGTAGAGCTTAAAAACCTCTGAGAAATATAGGTCAGGAGAGTCACAGGCTGTACCAAATATACTATCCRGCAGAACTTAAGAGTTCCTTGGATCCCCTTCTGTATTCTGTTTGTGCTACAATTTTATTTTGAAAGGGGAAAAAAAAAGGAAAATACTTTTTCTCTACTATATTCTTAAGGAGCAAGAGATTCTTTGTTGCTGTTTGAGTTTCATTACATCCTGGAAAAGTACTATTCAGAAAGAGTAAGGGCTTACAAGTATGAACAAGAGGACAGACAACAAAATGATGCAGTATCTGTAAGCATGTAAGCTCATGTGGGCAAGGCAGAACAAGAGCTGGAATAGAATTTCTTTGTTATACAAAGAAAATGCATTAAATTGTTATAATTTTCTGCAACTTTAGRGAGCAAGCCCAGAGAAGATGCCTTTTTGATTGTTTGGGAATTGTACTTATGAAGGTATTTTAATGAAAACAGGGTTGTTTACAATTTATTCTGCCTAGAGAATGGTTACAATTTTTATTAAAGCCGGAGAAGCCAAGTATATTTTCGGCTGTGCTTTTATGTGCAGATCAGATGCTGCATAACCTGTAACATTGTTGTCTGTGTTCTCCTCACTTTCTTTTTTAGTGATGTCTTAACAATTTTTAGCTTCTATTCTTCATGCATCTGTAGCTTTGGTGGGTAGTTCTAGGCTACATAAAGTGCTAAAAACCTCCATTCCCAGCATTTTAGACAAAACATTGCTCACAACTGTAAACTCCAAGACACTTTACTGCCTCAGAGCCCCAGAATATGTAAACGTTGGATTGTGGGGAGTAAGCTTGGGGTGGTTGACATCATCACCTGAAGGTGTAATTGGAGAATTAGGGCCCAATATGTTAATAAGACAGAACTTATAAAAGGGGGAGATCTTGTGATTCACTGTCCATTTTGGGTGTAGCCTCAKAGTAGGCTTTGTCTGCCCTGAATGTACCTATAGGCCTTCATTAAATTTGTCTGCTTTTATTCTCCTAACTTTGGCYTCCATTTCAGGTAAGCCCTGTTCTAGGCATTATTAGGATGCTATAGATAATTTTGTAAKCCCTTTTTTATTTGTGTGTAATATCACAAAATTATGCATTTTACCTAATCAGAAGTATCTGCTTTTGCATATGCCATTAAAAAYTTCCCAGAGAAATATGGGGCTAAAMCCATCTTTCATTGGGAAATCAGAGTAAAGATGACAGAAGTTCTTTACAACAGGTTTTCTCCTATGAATTGAATTCTAGACTTGTACTGTATTTTATATGTTACTATAAATAACAACAATACTATTCCATATGCTTAAAGAATTATGAATATATTTGTCAAAATTTGTTAGTTTGCTGGAAAATGCATGTGAACTTGTCATTATTATGATATTTCCAACCATTAATATGTAGACACACTTCTCTTTCAGAACTTACACTGCACTTTTCAGGAGATGAAAAAAGATTGCACCCTCAGAGAACAGTTCACTTAGAACACTTAAGAATCTACTGCACTGTAAAGCACTGTTTTGCTGATGCTATTTTTTATCACAGGATATACAGTCTACCATGGATGCTCCAGTGGTATTGTAATTTCCTGCATTCACCCAACACTGCCAATAAGATTGGTGCATTCTCTTATTTCAATAAATTGAGATTGCTGTCTTCTGATAGCAGCCTAAGTTTACCTTACTTTCAATGAGGAACAGCTCCCTAGAGAATGCTTAGCATTTGTTCTCCGCTTCTTTTATTTCTTCAGGACAAAGGTTTCATATCACAAAAGTATTTGCAATTTATTTTTCCCCTCTGCCAACTTAGCTCAAAGATCTGGTTCTTTGATTATTGCCTAGTGAAGGARAATATTCTGGAATTTGAATAAAAGTACGCCATTTTTCTGATACTAAAATTCTGGAGATTTCTTTTTCTTAATGTTATGTTAGAAGATGCATTAATACCAACAGAAATATAGATGTGGTTTTCTGTAAAATCTGGGGCACAGTGATTTCAGTGACATCTGTATAAAATGAAATTTATAATGTGTTCATTCACCCATGCCTGTGATACATATTAACCTTTTTCCTTGTGTCATAAACCAAAAAATAGTAAAGAAAAAAAAATTCTCATTTCTCATCATTGCTGTTATTTAGGAGGACAGCAACCTCCAGGGAATAATTTATCCCATCCCAGTGTGAATTTCTTGCAGAACTTTCTGTTTATCTCTCTGCCATTCTTATTTCCTACTGTATTGGACAATGTGTCTGTGAAATGACTTCAGGGCTTTAAATTTGCCAGTGAGTGTACCAGACTCCAGACCATGTCTGCTCCAGTACATCTGAAGTGGCATCTAAAAAAGGTGGGATTGAAACCCCCACTTTGCAACCCAACATGAGGGGAAAACAGACACAGAGCTCTCGTTTTTTTTCACATCACAGTGTTGTGCTTGCTTTGGTAATGTGGGACTGAGGTTACTACATGACATGTCATCCTGCAAAGAAAACAAGCTGTAACTCGAGACAAATGATATCTGAGAAAGTGCAAAGTTGGCATCACACATGGTGACTGTAAGTACAGTCCACAGAAGGACTGTTACTGCAAATGGATTGAATGACTGAACAGGTATTATCATGGAATCAACAGATGGAAGTTAAGAAGGAATTCTGCCATGAGAATAACGGGCAAAAAAAAWCCAGGATCAGCTACTGTAGAGGGAGACATTTTCCTTCTTTAGGCTTCTGAACATCTTTGAAAATTTTTTGATTTAAAAACGTTGCCTCTAAGATTGTTCATAAATGTAGTTTAGTACATAGTGTACAGATTCTTACATTTCTTTTCTGGACTGCACCCTGTTGGTGATTCACAAATCAACAATAAGCAAATAACTATATTTCAGGCCCAAAATATGTTCTATGTTACTTTTTATTTTTGCCACCCACTGAACTAGAAACTTGCAATAGCTTTTTACCCACTGGCAATAGCTTTGAAGCCAGCACAAAAGAAAAAATATTTACAAGAGTTATCAGTAAAGAAATGAAACAGAAATGCCTATCAATGTACTCCACATAAACAAATTAACTGCTCCAACGTTAGAAATGTAAGAAATGCAAATCATTCCAATATATCTTCTTTGGTTTTAATTAGTTTATGACTTCTCAGAAAATTTATAGCAGTTGAACTGCTGATATAAGCAGAACTGAAAATTGAAACATGCTTTAAGACATAAACAGGATTTTACTCTGTTTTTTTCACTTCCATTTCTCTTGTCTGTGCTTGTAATGCATGTGTCAAAGAAATTCTCAACTGTGGATAATAAATGAGAATCCTCCGCACTGCTCCAGTAGTCACCTTCATGGTGTTACCATTGTATCTCTTCTTCCTTGATTTTACTATGCCTCCTTTCTTTTCTAAGTTCAGAAGCTCAATGCAAAAAGGCAGAGTTGATGGAAATAAAAAGACTGATAACATCCTTGTATACGTTGTGCAGTCTGGCTTAGTGAAGTACCACATCTTCAAAGTGTGAAGACTTGCTGCATTAGAGCCATGCAGCATTTCCCATGGGCAGACACAAACTCAGTGGAGATTAATCTTAACTGCTAGTTGACATATTTGCAATGAACAGCTCAAATAGGAGAAAGTTTGCATCATTAAAAAGTTTAAATCATTAAATGGGGCCATGTACAATACAAAGAATCAGATAAATATTTCTTTCTCCATGTGGGAGTTGTTAATTTTCCTTAGCAGTCAGTTCTTTAAACTTGAGTGAATCCTGGTTCTTATACTCCTCAGAGGGGAAGTTTACCATTTAAACCCATTGAGATAAAAAGGTCTTTCCACCCAGGCCTGGAAGAATTAGATTTGTAGTTCTCACCATCTTACTGCTATTTTTGCTGTCCTATACACTTGTCTTCCCTGACTAYGGTCAGGGTATGTTTTCAGATTCCAAAGAAATTTCCCAATACACAACCCCTGGCTCCCTTTCAAGCTACTATTGTTGATATAACTTTTTCCCCTTTCAGTAAACTCTTTTCTAGGTCATCAATGTCTGTCTTTATACTAAGCTTCCTGTAGCTTCTGCAGATTGTGAGATTTTTTTTGTTCTGTGCAAAGCTCCTAAAATTTGCTGTCTTTCTAGTTCTTCTCTAAATGTGTTCCTATAATGGTTTTTGGTAAAGAACAAAACCAATTAAATTTGAAGGCTTAGAACATCAGAGTAGTTGTCAGGATGCAGTCAATATTGCAGTTTGGCTAAACTTTTTTATATCCATTCATTTTGTTGGCATGTATTTACTTATGATTGTCCTCAAGAACAGAGCTCTGACTAGAACATTAGAGACGTAATTTCTGTATCATGGCACTATGATTAACTTTGATAATTTTCTGCTATCCTTAATTCTGAGTGGCCTTTGGAAAACCAGACAGAGTTTCCTTCTTTGTGAAAAGGTTAGATATCTTATCTGTATTTTTTTTTTTAATTTAATGAGAAAAAAATATTATGTGAGACTKCAAATACTTTCCAGTATTTTACTTATACGTAAACACAATGCACTAAGATACCATATCTAAATCTGTAATGGAGTAATAATGAGAATTAACACCTCTGATGATACTGAAAACAGAAAATTTCCATGCTAGTGTCTGAAAGACTATACTTTTTATTTGTGTGAAAATTTGTGGTATTTCATTGAAGRAAAAGCTCTACACTGTTTCTTTGAGAATGCTCATAACTGGGTATGTTATTACAGAAACTGCTGGGTATGTCATGTAACATCTGTTTCTACAGAAATCTACTTACTACTCAAGAGAATACAAACAACACAAGTTCAGCATGGCAATTCTTTGAAATTAAAAATTTTGTACTGGTTGCCTCTTTTCCTATAATTTTGTCTTATTCTAATATTTCATTGTATGATGTCAACAGTACAAGAAAAACAATTTAATATTTAATGAACAAGTACAACATTGAAATTAAAAAAAAAAAATGTGTAAATTTTTTCAATTTGTTTTTGTTTTGTGCAGTATGAAAATGTCAGTTCCTAACTTGGCAAGACCTTCTTCCCAGAGAGGCATGGTTTAATTATAGCTTTTTTCATATTTTTCACTGTAACACTGAATTACATAATTTGCCCATTTCTTCATGTGTTTCCTCTTTTTTTCTTTTTTTTTTCTTCTCACAATTTTTCCCCATCTGCCTACAGTTACCCTCATAGCATACATTCTCACGTCTCAATGCTTCTTCCTTTACATCTTTGCCAGTAGTCTMTGTGCTAAAATTCTATCATTACAGCAAGATTCCTGATCAGGAATCCTCARTTTTTCTCCTTTATAATCAGTCTTTGAAGCTTTTGTTGTCAGCCAGTATTTTCATCACTGATTCTGGAGCTGTGCACTGGTACTGGATCATTCACTCTTTTTTAAATTTATGTCACAGGCAACATGCACAGCCCTTGGCCTTGTACCTTTTCTGAACTCTGTGTAGAACCCAATGGAACACAGATTCCATTGTCATGTTTTGTTTTGTTGTTTTTTTTTCTCTTTTGAATTTATGAAATAATGTGAAAGTTGTATTGCAGCTCAACAGAGCAGTGTTATCATACTGCAAAAGGAATTTGCATGTCACAGTGTGTCACGGTGTGTGTGTGAGGCTGTTTAGAGATGCTTAAGGACCTGCAGACTGTTGGAATATTGTTGAGGTACTGTGAAAAGTGGGAGGAACCAACCTGGTGCACTCTTTTCCATACTGCCTGAGAAGGATCTCGGGTGTATGTTAATAACAGTGACTGTGCTTGGGTGTTCTGTGAGAGTCCCRGTTGGGCCAGAACAGCAAAATACCAGGGAGAGTGTTGAAATTCATTAGCATGAACAGTTGATGTTCTGGGGATCATACTCACTCCCCAGTCCTGTTTTGTTTGACAACCAGCAGGAGATAAAAAGAGAAAATGCTAGATAAGAGCTCTGCTAATTATCTGTAATAAGTTGTATTTCAAAGAAGGGAAGCAATTATAAATTGGATTTTGGAAATTCGGTGGAGTTTTTCTTGCATATGAAGGAAAATTATGGTATGGATCTTTTTYTGAATGTAGAAAGGCAGAAGCAGAAGTCATCACCTTATATATGCTGCAAACATTAACTTCTTTTTATGYAAAATATACATTCATTTGAAATTCCCTTCAAATCACAGATAAGTGAGTTTATTTCTGCTTTTGAATTGTGTCTAGAGCTCAATCTACACTCCTCTGACAGYTGAAAAGCAGATTAGGTGAAGATCRTTTTATAGTCTATGCTGGTTTTCCTCTGAAACATGGAAGATTTTACCTGTGTCCTCCAACAGCAGGGAAGTTGAGGTTACCATCTAGCTAGCATAAAAAAAATGGAGTAGCAAATGGACAAAATATCATACAAAAAAGAAAAAAAAAAAAGAAAAAAGATGTTTCATTCAGCATTATGTAGGAGAATGATAAAAGAGTTGCTTCATTTACCTGCKGATTATACCCATATATATATTGAAGCATTAAAAGACATGCGATGTTTCCATAAGATTGTTTATTTATTTAATTTTTTTTAAGGTATTTAAAATAGATCCCTGAGATTCTTCATGTGCAGTATTCAATGGAATCTAGAAGAACATAGAATTATTAATAAGCATGTTGGTCAAAAATTGGAAAATAAGATTTGGAACTTTTTTTATCTTAGTATTAGACTGGCAGAGCCTAGCAGCACCTCCATGGGTGTAGGTGATCTATAATTATGGCTTTAATGCCCCTGCTCAGTCTGTTGCTGGAGAAGGAATTTTCTTTATACAATAGATGCATTTTGAACTTCAAGTTATATCAAGTCTGATTTCTTCAATCAATTGACTCAATTATAACATAGAATACTTTGCTCCCTAGACTAGTTGCAGAATTATGTGGAAACTATTTGTTTCTTAACAGTAAGATAATGAAGAAAAATCAGCATTTATAAGAATACCACAGTACATTTCTATTAGATTTCACAAGCAATATGAAGAAAAGCTAAAGTTTAGCACAGCTTCTATACAGATGAAAGAAATATTTCCACATAATAATAATATACTATATTATATACTACATATATATAGGTATCATTTCCACAATGTTATATTTAAAAAAAAAAAAAAAAAAATATATAGGTATCATTTCCACAATGTTATATTTAAA